>NW_020689518.1:7023-15336 GCF_002925995.2 Terrapene triunguis
GGGGGGGGGCGGCCGGAGGCTTTTTCGCCTGGGGCGGCGAAAAAGCCAGAGCCGGCCATGTTCCTGAGGCATGATGGAATGCAATGCGGTGAGCCACTGGCCAGGCGGTCATAGAATATCAGGGTTGGAAGGGACCTCAGGAGATCATCCAGTCCAACCCCCTGCTCAAAGCAGGACCAATCCCCAGACAGATTTTTTTACCCCAGTTCCCTAAATGGCTCCCTCAAGGATTGAACTCACAACCTGGGTTTAGCAGGCCAATGCTCAAACCACTGAGCTGGTCCGGGCGAAGGGCCTTCATAGGAGGTACCAGCTTGTGAGTGCACTGCCGAGCACATGGCCCCTTCCCCTTTTAAGGATCTGCTCCTCATGGCCTGCGACTAGAGATGCCTTGGCCATGTCTGGTTGGTCACACTCCACCTCAGGCAGTGTCCATGCAGTGTCCATGCATTGGGTGTGTGAGCGCTGCCTAATTAGAATCCCAGACACCTTGTCTACCTGGGAGCTCTTCTGATCTTCCAGCTGCTCAACCAGCCCATTCATCCCACAAGCATTCCAGGGGGGAGGGGAAGGGGGAAAGCCACTTCACAGGTATTCAAAGAGGGAGAGGAGACAAAACAGGGGGTGGGGGTGGAAGGTGTAACAGACCTTTTGAACATACAAGTTATACAGATCATACAGATCACTGCTGCTCCTGCAACACTAACCTCTCCTATACACATTGCAGAGGCCATCTACTCCAACTAGCGCTAGTATGAGCTGCAGAATCTTCAAAAGACATTAAAAAAGCGATAAGTTTAATTATCAGGGGGTAGCCGTGTTAGTCTTGTTGAGTCTGATCTTTTGATGAGCTTTAACTTAACCCAGACTTGATGTCTCAGACATCAAGCTTTTAATCAAAGCTCTGACCTGCGAACTACTCATGACACCCCCCTCCCCTTAAGTAGCCATCTCCCCTTTTGTCTTTTTGAATCTACATTTTAACCTGTTTTATCCTGTAGAATCTTGATTGATTATGCATGACCATTATGATCTGTTAATTACTTTGTTTACTTCTGTGTATAAATATTGATGCTCACCCCTAATAAACTTGCCACATTACTCTGAAGCCTTTTAAGCTAAGGATAGTGTGAGCCCGTTGATCAATGAATTGGTGTCTGGTCTCTGACAGATTGTGAGCCCATACCAACTCCGCACGAACTCGGGTGCTGGAGAGGTGAGTAAGGACTTGCTTTTTACCTAACAATTTGGGGGCTCGTCCGGGATTTCCTTCTGGTGCGGTGCCTCTGTCCAGTGGTCAGACCACTCATATACGAATTGGCAGGCGCCACGGGAGATTTCTCCCAGCCAATTCAATATTGAGGGGGTCGTGTACTGGACAGCAGGATAAACGCCAGTTGGAGGGCTCCTGTCAGACACCATGGGTCAAGGGACTAGCGTGCCTCTTGAGAGTCCGCTGGGGATTGTAAATAAGTTATGGAACGAAGGGAAACTCCCAGTACAGACAGGAATGTCTAGGAGGAAGTTGTACACACTGTGTGTAAGGAATTGGACTGGGTATACCGCGGTATTGGCCGACCCGGAGATGAGGTGGCCTTCGTATGGCTCTTTCGAACAGGCTGCCTTAAGAGGAGTAAGGAGCCAGATCGAAAAAGACCATCCGGGACAGTTATGTTACTGGTTTTGTTGGGACACAGCAGCAGAGCTGTGAAAATCTTTAAAAATTATGGCAGTCAGGTATTCTCCCGAGAGTGAACCCCCTCCATGTTATTTCAATGAAGGGTGTAAACCACGGCGTGTTTTGACTCGTCAGTTGGTCCCCACTGCACCTGCCCCTATTCCTCCGCAGGGGGACTCTCTCCAGGGCGCAGAGGGGAATCTGCAGGACTCCGGTTCGGAATCTCTGCAGAGGGATAAGGGGGAAATGGAGGGGCACACCTCGGGAGGAGTAATTACTAGGCAAAAGATCAAGCAGATGCAGCAGGATGCATACCCCTCCCCTGAGGATAGCCCAGAGGCTGCCTCCGCCAAACCTTTTGTGAGTGATAAAGGTGTAAGTAGAGAAATGCCTTTACAGGTGCACGACCAACCTTTTGTGGACAATAATGGCCAGTTACAACATACTAATATTGTGGAATATAAAGGATGGCTAGAATGGGACTTGAAAGAGTGGGGACGGTTGTCAGGGTCCTTTGGGGAAAATCCCCAAAAGATCACAGAACTTTTAGAAAGATTGTTTTCAAGTCATAAGCCTACTTATACGGATGTAGATCAGTTGTTAAGTAGAGTTTTGACCGGAGAGGAACGTAGTAGATTGTGGATGGCAGAAAGGACATGGAGGGATAGCGATGCGGTTAATACTACTTGGATGGATAGGCGGGATCAAGCCGCTGGCTGGAATCCCCTAGACTGGAGTCAGCCAAGGCTGACTCAGCTGCGAACAGATCGAGAGCGATTGTTAGAGAGACTCAAAGAAATGGCTCGCCGCTCGCCTAATCAGGCTAAGTTCATGCAGATTCGGCAGGAATCTGATGAGCCACCCAGAAAGTTCTGGTCGAGGCTATTGGAGGGGGCCCGAATGTTCACTCAGATGGATCCTGAGAGAGAAGCAGACCACCCTACTCTTATTTCGTTTTTTGTGAATCAGTCAGTGCCCCCTGTAAGGGATTATTTCTTAAAGTTTCGCCCTGGTTGGGGAGGTGAGTCAGTCACTTCAGTGTTGGACGTAGCTGATTTTGCATGGGAGAAAGAAAGGGAAAGTAGTAAAAAGAAAGAGAAAAAGGAAGAATATAAGTTGATGGCTTTAGCTTTTCGCGGCGGTGTTCGAGGCAGAGGCCGTGGCAGTGGCAGGGGATTTCAGGGCGCTCGGGGAAGAGGGTCCTGGCAACCCCAGCCACCAGGAAATTGTTTTCAGTGCGGACAGCCCGGTCACTTTAAACGTGAATGCCCCTGGGGACGCCCAGAGGGTCCGGTCACATCCGCAGATACTTACACCAGGGACAAATACACCCCTGCACCACCAGCTCAGCCCGTTCCCCAAGCCTGGATCAACTACGGGCAACAGCAGCAGCTGCAGCAAACTCAGCCTCCTCAATGACGGTACCCCGGGGGCGAAGGCAAACAATGTGATGGTCTTATTTCCTTAATGTCTTTAGCCGGCTCCTTCCTCACTTTCTCCCCTCCCAGCAAAGAGCCTCGTCTAATCCTTTCAGTCCAAGGACTGCCTGTCTCTTTCCTCATTGATACTGGAGCTACTTTCTCTCTTTTAAATCATGCCCCCTCTCCCTGGCTATCCTCTGAGGTTAAAACTGCAACTGGGGTGGAGGGCAACCCACAGTCTCTGGGACTCACTTTGCCTCTAAATGTTATTTATGCTGATAAATGTTTTTCTCACCGTTTTCTTTTTTCCCCAGCTTGTCCGATCCCTTTGATGGGCCGGGATTTACTCTGTAAGCTTGAGGCTACTTTAACCTGCACTCCTGAAGGGGTAGGATTATTGATGACAGTGTTAGGAGATTCGGCCCCAACTCAGGGTAATTGGGAAACCCCCCCCTCTCTCTCCCCTGACCTCACTGACTTGCCTTTAACCCTCTGGGGAATTTCTGACACTGATGTTGGCCTGCTCCTTTCGGCAGAGCCAGTAAGGATTCAAGTGAAGCCCTCCTTAACCCCCCCGTCAGTCCCTCAATACCCCCTGTCGCTGGAAGCCCGGGAGGGCATCCGCCCCATTATCGAGGGATTCATTGCACAAAAGCTAGTCCGCCCTCAGCGCACTCCCTGTAACACCCCTATACTGCCTGTCAAAAAGCCTCCTAAAAAGGACGGAGACCCTATTCGTTGGCGCTTTGTACAGGATCTACGGGTTGTTAATCAGTATGTGGTCCCTCTTCATGCAGTAGTTCCTGATCCAGCTACTATCATCAGCCAAATCCCCTGGGATGCTGAGTGGTTCACTGTTATTGACTTAAAATCAGCCTTTTTCAGCATTCCTGTGCACCCAGACTCTCAGTATCTCTTTGGTTTCACCTGGGAGGGACAAAGTTATGTCTGGCAACGACTTCCTCAAGGCTACAGAGACAGCCCCACGATTTTCAGCCAATGCCTCCGCCACGACTTGGAAGGCTTCACCAGTCCGCAGAGATCCACGTTAGTCCTATACGTAGATGACATCCTATTAGGTAACCGCGAAGAAGCTGCCCTCCGCATCGATGGTAAGGCACTTTTATTATACCTACACACCAGAGGCCACAAGGTAGACCCTAACAAGATTCAGTGGGTCTCACAGAAGGTCCGATATCTGGGCTTCCTGTTAACCCCAGAGGGGAGACAAATGGACCCAGTCCGCATAAAGACTATCCAAAACTGCCCTCTGCCAAACACCAAGAAACAACTTCGAGGTTTCTTAGGATTAATTGGCTTCTGTCGCCCCTGGTTGCCGTCCTGCGGGGAGTTAAGCAAACCGCTCCACCGACTCACTGCTAACCTTGCTCCTGACCCTTTGCAGTGGTCCCCGGACACGATCCAAGCCTTTCAGTTACTCAAGGACAGTGTGGCCTCCTCCATGTCTCTCCGCCCCCCCAATTACAGCAAACCCTTTCACCTTTTTGTCCACGAGAGGGGCAGAATTGCTAGTGGCGTCCTTACCCAGCTGAGCGGGCCCCACCATTTCCCGCTTGCTTTTTACTCTCAGCAGATCGACCCTGTCGCTCAGGGAACCCCATCCTGCACCCGGACTCTGGCAGCAGCTGCCCTGCTGATCACAAAGGCAAAGAGCCTGACCCTGGGTCATTTTACCACGGTTTGGACCTCTCATGCCTTGTCAGCCCTTCTGCGTAGGGGCACAACCCAAGTCTTTTCGGCCCATCGTCAGCAACAGCTAGAGGCCGAACTCTTAGAAGACACTAACCTAATTTTTGAAAGGTGTGGGCCCCTTAATCCAGCTACCTTGCTTCCTGACCTGCCAGTCCTCCAGGATCAGCACGACTGTGTGGAAGTAGTTTATAGCATCTTACAGATAAGGGACAACCTGTTTGACGTGCCACTGGACAACCCTGATTGCATCCTCTTCTCGGACGGAAGCTCCTTCTATGTTGATGGCAAGCGTTTCACCGGTTATGCAGTCACCTCTGAATGGGACATTCAAGAGGCCGCCTCACTGCCAGGCAACTGGGGAGCCCAAGCCGCCGAACTCTATGCCCTGGCCCGAGCTTGCCAGTTGGCCGCTGGTAAGACCGTTACCATTTTTACTGATAGCAAGTATGCTTTTGGAGTTGTGCATTGTCACATCCACCTCTGGAAGTTTCGAGGTTTCCAGACAGCTGCCGGTAAACCCATTCAGCACCTCCCCCTCATCCACAAGCTTTTGGACGCCCTCCAAGAACCCTCGGTCCTGGCTGTAGTTCACTGCCGGGCCCATACTAAAGATGATAGCCCCGTCACCCGTGGGAATGCCCTGGCTGACGCCTCCGCCAAGACGGCTGCCGTCTTACCCTTAGCCATGCCCACGTTGGCTATTGCAGCCTCCTCCTTTACTCCACCGCACCCCGTACCAGTACCCGCTGCTGAACTACAGTCGTGGGAGAGCCTCGGAGCCACTCTGGTCAAAGGGACCTGGCTTATGCCGGATGGCCGAGCCTGCCTCCCTCGCTCCACATACCCCGTGGCAGTTCGCTGGCACCATGATAAGGGGGGTCACTACGGCACGCATGCCCTTGTGGACACCATCACTCTCTTTTGGTATGCTCCAGGCATTCAACCCTACTGCCTGTCAATAGTGAAAGCATGCAGCACATGTCAGCGTAATGGACCTGCTCCGCCTCTTAACAAAATTAAGGGTGGAAGACCTCCGCCTGCTGCTCCATTTCAACATCTTCAAATTGACTTTGCAGATATGCCAAAGGCTTTTGGGAAAAAGTACCTCCTTGTTTTGGTTTGCCCTCTGACTTCCTGGGTCGAAGCTTTTCCTACTGCTAATTGTACTGCTGCCACAGTGGCGAAGATTCTCCTTAGAGATATTGTACCCCGTTTTGGCATCCCTCTCGTGCTTGACTCAGATCGCGGACCTCACTTTACTGGTCATGTCCTTGGCCGTTTAGAACAAGGACTGGGCATTTCACACTCCTTTCATACACCCTACCACCCCCAGTCTAGCGGGAAAGTTGAGCGTATGAATAGGGAGCTTAAGTTTACATTGGCTAAATACTGTCAGGAAACAGGGTTAAAGTGGCCTCAGGTACTTTCCTTGGTCCTGTTTCACCTTCGTACTCGCCCAACCCGTGTATTGGGATTATCCCCCTTTGAACTGCTCTATGGACACCCCCCTTTCAAAGGCGGGGCGCTACCACGTGCTGATGTTTCACTATTGGGAGGGGATCATATGACCGCGTGCCAGTTTCTCTCCCTACAGGCTCGCCTCCGTACCCTTTGGAAAGCCTCGCAGTTTTCCCAGACCGTGCCGCTGGAAGAACAGATCCACCCGTTCCAACCAGGGGACTTCGTCTGGGCCAAAAAGTTCGTTCGTGGCGACACCCTCCAGCCGAGGTTTACTGGACCCCACCAGGTTCTTTTAACAACCCAGACTGCAGTGTTCCTGGAAGGACGCAAATCCTGGATCCACCACTCCCACGTCAAGCCAGCCGTAGTGGACCACAGTGACGGACCAGCAGCTCTTGCCACCACTGAGGACACTGCCTCTGACCAGTGGACCAGCTTACCTCTTTCAGACATCAGACTTAAATTGACTCGGAAAAAATGAGAGGACCTTTTATTCTGACAACTGTATGTTTTTTATTATGCCTTTTTAGTTTATTTTCTGCTTATGAAGATAATGCTTTTATTAGATATTCCCACGAGGTTAAAACTCGTATTTTAGGAAATAGAAGTAATTGCTGGGTATGTACTCAATTTCCAGTAAATGCAGAACAGGGACTCCCCTTCACACCCATTCCCCTGACCACTGCTAATATGACTTGGATGCCACCGGCTAGAGAAAAAAATCCAGTCCAACACAATCTTACATGGGACAAAACAGGAGTGCCAATTAACAGATATCTCAGGGTAACCAATCAGACAGGATCACTGTGTTTTGTTAAAGAAAAGGGGTCAACTTTTGTGGGAACAAGTAAATGCAACATGTATTTTAATGGCACCGCCTTTAGTAAAAATCTTGGCTTCAAGCCTTGCGCATCCCACTTATCCCATATGTGGATCCCTCACCCCGATCCAACTTTTTCATGGGTGGGCAAGCCTTCAGAGTCAGCTTTTAAGAAGCCCTGCTCAGATCACGAGGGTGTCCAACTAATTGCTAAGGGATATACGATTGCCTTCTACAACTGCTCAAGCAGTACTACACTGCCCTTTGAAAACACCACTACCAAATTGTGCCTCTGCAGTTCGCACAACGACCCCTCTGCGTTACCAGGGGAACAGTGGTCCAACGGGTGGTGGGTTACCTCCTACTTTGAGAAATGGAATACCCGAAACGCATTGTATGGAACATACTGGGTGTGCGGGCCCAAAGCTTATTACTTTCTCTCCCCTGATTGGGCAGGGTCATGTTATTTAGCATGGCTAACACCGCCTTCTCGCATCTCCCTCACTCCCCCTCATTTTCCCCACGTTCGTAACATCCGTGAAACCTTCAGAGATATTAATATCCGTGATGGTTTGTCGTGGCAGCGGTGGGCTGGTCTCATTAGCTTGAGGGGTGGTGTCATCCGTCTACAGGGACTACTAGAATCTTTAACCAATGAAACTGCGACCCTATTTGAGAATCAGGCCGGGGAAATGTCCCAGCTGCGCCAGTTAGCTTTGCAAAACCGAATGGCTTTAGACATAATGTTAGCAGCCCAGGGAGGAACTTGCGCCCTCATAAATGAAGAATGCTGTGTTTTTGTAAATGACACCTACTCTGACACTTTTCAACGTACCAAACATCTAAGGGAAATGGCTAAGAACTACTCCTCTGGCCAGCCACCTTATGATTGGTGGGGAGCCTTATGGAATTGGCTGCCTGGATTTGGGTGGGTTAAAAAACTCTTGGTGGGTATTGTTGGGGCCATAGTAATCCTTATAATACTGTGTTGCTGTATTCAGTGTGTCCCCTCCCTCATAGACTCATGTGGATCAGTTTATTCTTTTCCTACTTCAGCCAAGGGCCTTACTCTCTTCGAGTTGGCCCAGGCTGAAATTGCCAAGCGGCCCTTGGCTCCTTAAAATGGGGTGTAGCTTTTGGTAAATAGTTATCCCAAAGCTACAAATGGAGGAATGTTGAGTCTGATCTTTTGATGAGCTTTAACTTAACCCAGACTTGAT
>NW_020689519.1:0-1002 GCF_002925995.2 Terrapene triunguis
GGTCAGTCAGGGAACAGAAAACTGTTAATCCAGTGGCCAGTATATCTTCCTTCTGCTATTCTGCTGTACCCAACTGGCCTGGGTCTATCACAGTGTCCATCTCACTCTTCAAACTAAGTCAGTCGTTTGCCTCCCAGAACTCCTATTGGGAGGCTGCTCCAGAACATCGCCCCGCTGACGGTTAGAAACCTCCTGTAATTTCTAGCCAGTCTCTCCATCTCTCACATGCCCAAATGTACACCTGAGCCAGGCTAACACAGTCTGGCTCCTTGTCCCCCTCTAGTGGTTAGGCCACAAATGGTGGTTTATAAGACAATGGGCCCAGTCCCCAGCTTGTGGCAATGGATATACAGCTCCTTTGGAGGCAGTAGGTCAGATGCACAGATGCTGAAAATTGCTTTAGCGCCACCAGAGTCAATGGAACTACACTGATGTGTTGCAGATCTACCCGAAATCTCTTCTCACCTACCCCAGTCTTACACCAGTCTGACTCCTTTGGTTCCAACAAAGGCACTCCTGATTTATGCACACAAGCAAGACAACTCCCATCATTGTTTTCAGTGGCCATGGAATGGGTGCATGTGGCCAAGCAGTGTAACGGATATTGTTTTGGCACAGAATGAAAGTCTGATTCCTCTCACGCACACACTTTACACCTATTTAACTCCACAACTGGACCAGATTTTCTCCTGGTATAAATCACTGCAGCGGCAGTGACATCAACGGAGTTAATCTGGATTTGCATTGGTGCAACTGAGATCAGAATCAGACCTGTTTGTGTTCAATCTGTGTGGTCATGGAAATAACTGACATTAATGAACAGATACTATGTGAGCAAACTTTAATTAGATAAAGACATAAAAAATAATTCTTGGTGAATTACCTACACCCAGTCAGTCTCCTCAGGGCAGCTTTCATCTCCTTGTTCCTCAGGCTGTAGACAATTGGATTCATGATTTGTGGCAATACGGAATAGAGAACTGCCACCACAAGATCCAGAGC
>NW_020689520.1:0-1806 GCF_002925995.2 Terrapene triunguis
ATTTAGAGCAGTATAAATGGGGAATAATTCCATGGCATGCAGTGAAATTACCCCACATTCACAGCAGTGCCCCTGACACCAGAATCAGGCCAGCCAGACCCCCGATTCCCCTCTGTAAACTGAGAGTATTAACATTTATACACCATTATACATTGTTCGCCCACCTCTGGGTAACAGAAGTATACAAATACCTCAAAAGCAATTTTTCCTAATTCTCCTCTCCATCACCCAGGTGTAAATTAGGAGTAACTGCACTGGAGTCCATTGAGCTGATTCTACTTTCTCTCACCCCAGTGTAAATCAGGAGTAACTCCATTGGAATCAGTGGGACTGTTTCCCCCATTCTCATTCCCATATTACATCAATCTTCAGAAGCTAAGGGTCTGACTCAAGGAAATTCAGGTGGTTTTCACAAAAGGAGAGTTATTTTACTGATCTAATCCTGGCCCTTGCTCTTGTCCCTCCCTCTGCAACCATCACACGATGTCCTGAGAAAGAAAATGTCCAACCAAACCACCATGACCGAGTTACTTCTCCTGGGATTCTCTGATGTTCGGGAGCTCCAGATTTGGCACTTTGCGGGGTTTCTAGTGATGTACTTGGCTGCCCTGGTGGGGAACCTTCTTATCTTCATGGCCATCGCCTTCGACCACCACCTTCACACCCCCATGTACTTCTTCCTGATGAATCTGTCCATCCTAGACGTTTGCTCCATCTCTGTCACCGTCCCCAAATCCATGGCCAACTCCCTCATGAACACCAGGTCCATTTCCTATACTGGATGTGTTGCCCAAGTCTTTTTCCTAGTCTTCTTTGTGACAGCGGATTTTTCCCTTCTCAGTGTCATGGCGTATGACCGATATGTTGCCATCTGCCAACCACTGCACTATGACACAATGATGAACAGCAAAGCTTGTGTCCAAATGGCAGCTGGTGCCTGGATCAGTGGGATTCTCAACTCTGTACTACACACCGGGAACACCTTTGCATTGACCTTCTGTGGCGGCAACATGGTGGATCAGTTCTTCTGTGAAATCCCCCAGCTACTGAAGCTCACCTGCTCTGACTCCTATCTGAGTGAAGGTTGGGTTCTTGCATTTGGTGTGTGTTTAGTCTTAGGCTGCTTTGTTTTTATGATTGTGTCATATGTTCAGCTATTCAAATCAGTGCTCAGAATCCCCTCTGAGCAGGGACGACATAAAGCCTTCTCCACCTGCCTTCCTCACCTCACTGTGGTCTCCTTGTTTGTTTGCACTGCCTCCTTTGCCTATCTGAAACCCACCTCCAACTCACCATCAGCTCTGGATCTTGTGGTGGCTGTTCTTTATTCCGTATTGCCACCAATTGTGAATCCAATTATCTACAGCATGAGGAACAAGGAGATGAAAGCTGCCCTGAGGAGACTGACTGAATGTAGGTAATTCACCAAGAATTAATTTTCTGTCTTTCTCTAATTAAAGTTTGCTTATGTAGTACCTTTAGGTATTCAATAATGTCAGTTATTTTCATAACCACACAGATTGCACACAAACACGTCTGATTTTGCCCTAGTTGCACCAATGCAAATCTAGATTAACTCAGCTGATGTCACTGCCGCTGGGGTGATTTACACCAGTAGAAAATCTGGTCCAGTTGTGGAGTAAATGGGTGTAAATTGTGTGCACGAGAGGAATCAGACTTTCATTCTGTGCCAAAACAATACCCGTTACACTGCTTGCCCACTAGCGCCTGTTCCATGGCCACTGAAAAAAATGATGGGAGTTGTCTTGCTTGTGTGTATAAATCAGGGAGTGGCTTAATTGGAAC
>NW_020689521.1:0-6431 GCF_002925995.2 Terrapene triunguis
GGAGGCGGGCAGCACGGGCTGGCGCTGGGGGAGGCGGGCAACACGGGCGGCCAGGGCGGGCGCTGGGGGAGGCGGACAGCGTGGGGGGCCGGGGTGGGCACTGGGGGAGGTGGGCAGTGCAGGGTAGTGGGGCGGGCGCTGGGTGAGGCGGGCAGCGCAGGTGGCCAGGGCGGGCGCTGGGGGAGGCGGACAGCGTGGGGGGCCGGGGCGGGCACTGGGGGAGGTGGGCAGTGCAGGGTAGTGGGGCGGGTGCTGGGGAGGCGGGCAGCACGGGCGGGCGCTGGGGCAGGTGGGCAGCACGGGCGGGCGCTGGGGGAGGCGGGCAGCACGGGCGGCCAGGATGCAGGCAGCAGGCACCGAAGTAGCTGAGCAGCACAGGCAGGAAGACCAGGCCGTGCAGCAGGCCCAGCAGCGTGATAAGCAGGTTCAGGCGGAAGAAGAAGATCTGGATGAGCTGGGCCTTGGCGAATGCCAGCACCACGATGCCCGGCAGGTTGGTCATGGCCACGCCCGCGAAGACCTGCAGGGAAGGGGGTTGGTCAGAGATGGCCCCGGTCACCCCCACACTGCCCCTCCCTCCCTGGGGCTGGCCGGCCCCTGGCCCCCCCCCGTCTTGCCCTGCGGCCCCCCACTCACCGCGCTGCCCATGTTGATGGTGGCCTCCTTGGCCCTCTCCAGCCGAGTGGGCTGGGTGCTGACAGCAAAGGCCCGGGTCAGGTGGGACACGAACTCCACCGAGATGCCCACGGCCTGCAAGGGGCACAGGGCAGTTAGCGGGGCTGGGGCAGGCTCAAAGCGCCCCCCCCCACAGCACTCTGTGGCCCCCCAGCACCTGCACCGTCTGCCCACAGCACCCAAACCCCATGCCTGGGATCAGAGACCCCGCCCCGTGGGACACAGTGGCAGAGGGCAGCGAGAGGTCACTGGGCCTGCTGGATAACGGGTTCTCCATGCAGCACTGAATCAAGGACCCACTTACCCATGAAGTCCTGTCCCAGCATGCAATGGGCTTTGGAGCATCACAGCCATGCCCTCCCCTGCCTTGGCTGGGTCCTGTGGGCATCTATGAATGGCAGCCTGGGGCAGGGTTGGGGGATGCTGGGAAGCAGGCACCTGGGGCTGGAGGTTGGTGCGGGTGCTGGGCGGCTGGGGCTGGGATTTGGGGGCCCAGGGGTGGGATTTGGGGGATGGATGCCAGGGGCTAGATGCCAGGCACCTGGGGGGCTTGGTGTTGGGCTCCTGGTGATGGAGGCTGGAAGCTGGGTGCCCAGGTCTGGGTGCCAGGTGCCGGAGGCTGGATGCCTGGGGCTGAATTTCAGGTGCCCAGGGCTGGAGGCTGGAGGCTGGGTACTGGGTACCCAGGGCTGGGAGCCCGGGGCCGGCACGCACCGTCACCAGATTGATGAGGGAGATGGCATTGTAGCTGATGTCCCAGAGCGTCATGGCGCCCACGGTGTCCACCAGGATCATGACGATGGTGAGCAGGTTGATGAGGCCCGAGCGCAGGTCCATGCCCAGCAGCACACAGCAGACGGCGAAGGTGGGCACCAGGCAGAGCGCCAGGTTGAAGAGCCCCTCGTTGACGATAGTGAGGTACTGCTCGTAGAACACGTAGGTGACCCTGGGAGCCGGGCACAGCGTGAGACAGCAACGCCCCGCCCCCCAGGACCCTCCCCTGCTTTCCCCCTGGGACACGGGCCTCTGGACAGCCCCCCCGCCCCCGGACCTTCCCCGCCTCCCCCCGGGACACAGGTCCTTGGACAGCCCCCTGCCCGGATCCTCCCCTGCCTCCCCTCTGGGACACAGGCCCTTGGACAGCCCCCCCGTCCCCCGCCTCCCCCTGAGATGGCCCCCTGGACCCATTTCCCTGTGCCTGGGACATGGCCCCCCAGACTGCCCTTGGGACCTCCACCCGTGACCAGGACATGGGCCCCTGGATGGCCTCCGGGACACGGACCCCCCGGGACCCTCCCCTGCCTTCCCCTGGAACACGGATCCCTTTCACAGACCCCCCAGACCCATCCCCCTGTGCCTGGGACATGGGCCCCTGGATGGGCCCCCGGGACCATCCCCTCCCTGCCTCAGGGACATGGGCCCCATTGTGCTGCCCCTCTGTCCCTGCTCCCACTGGACTGGCCTCAGCCCCAATCCCTCCAGACAAGGGCCCAACCAGGCTGCCCCCCACAGGGGACCCAATGGGCATCCCCTCCCCCTTCTCCTCATGGGACAAGGCAGTGACATCCTTATGGGAAACACCCCCCAGCGCCCCCCCGACCCCCAGGAACCCCAGACGCCCCCTGACCCCTCCGTGCCATCTGCCCCCTCACGTATAAGGGAAGACCCGGAAGTTGGGATCGGTGCCCGGCACCCGCCGCATGGAGTGGGTGATGTTGGTCGCCAGCGCCCGTGCCGCCCGCAGCGCAGCCGTGTACTCCTGGGAGTTAGTGAGGGGCGTGTGGTAGGCCATGAACCGCGAGGCTGGGGAGATGGGGGGATAAGACCACTGCCCCCTGGCCTGGAGAGCACCCCTGGGACCCCCACCCCTCCTAGTGCTCCTCTCCCCCCACATCCTGGGACCTCCTCCCCCACTCTGGCCTCTCACTGCTCCCCTCCCCCATATCCTGGGACCCGCTCCCCCACTGTGCCCTCTCCCTGCCCTGTCCCCCATATCCTGGGACTCCCCTCCCCCACTATGCCCTCCCAGTACCCCCCTCCCCTCCCCACCACCCACACTGCCTGGATCCTGCCTCCAGTGTGGTCCCACAGGGCCCCTTTGTGCCCACTCTTTCCCCAGCATGCGACAGACAATGGGGCCGGACCCCCAGCGCTGTGCGGCGCGGGAGGGCAGTGCGGTCCTGGCGCCTGCAGGGGGCAGAGTGCTGTGTGCCATTTCCCCCTCCCCTGGGGGCCAGGCCCTCCCCGCCCGTCTCACTGCAGAGGGGGTCTCCCCTGCCCCCCATGTGGGTGTCCCCAGCGCGGCTGGCACTTACCCTGGATCTCGCCGTCTGGGCCCAGCTTCACAGCGGTGTCGTAGGCTCCCAGCCCCCTGGCAGGGACAGGAGAGGGGTGGGTGAGAGCGGGGAGGGGCAGGGTGACCCCCCCCCCGCTCCATGGGAAGCCCTTCCCCCACCTGAGTCTGCCGACAGCCTGAGCTGCCCGCTATGGGGCAAGGGGTGCCTGGAGAGGTCCCCAGCGGGGCAGACGTGGGGTCCCCGTGTGGGGCAATGCTGGACCCCAGGGTGCCGGCATGGGGCTCTGAGTCCAGCCCCATCAGCCAGGGTACGTGTGTCCTGCACTGCTAGCCAAGCTGGGGACAGAGGGGTGGCTGGGGAGTGCTGCTAGCTGGTCCCAGAAAGGGCAGGGACCCCCCCCCCCCCCCGAGGTGATGGCTTCCCAGGGCAGAACGCCCCTAGAATGGCAAACTGGGGGGGGAGGGGTCAGTTGGAAACTTTTCCCCGTAGGTCAGGCCAGCGCTCATGGCCAGCGCCCCAGGGTCCTGCCAGGAGCCTGTGCCCCACCCACCCAGCACAGCCATGGGCACAGCTGAGGGCCTGGTGAGCCACAGGCCCCTGGGACAGTCAGTTACTCTCTGTGTGTGAGAGACACCCCTGGCCAGCAGGGGGCGCTGTCTGTCTGACCCCCCCTCACCAGCAGGGGGTGCTGCATGTGTGTATGTCTCACCTCTCACCAGCAGGGGGCGCTGTGTGGGGCATGTGCTGCACCCCAGTCCCAGCCCCCATGCTCGCAGGACATGTTTCCAGCCCCCAAGGACTGCCCCGTGCCTGACCCCTCCTCCGCTGCCATCCCAGCGCCAGGCCCTGCCCCTGCCCCTGCCAGTACCTACCCCTTGGGGCAGTTGAGGTTGGGCATGTCGTGCAGGAACCAGGGCAGGAAGCGGTTGAACTGCTCCACCGAGGGGCGAATGACCTCGCTCAGGCTCCTCATGCAGCTGAGCGGGCAGCTGGCAGTGGCTGTGGGGCAAGAGGCTGGCACGGTGAGGGGGCCGCAGGGCGTGAATCCTGGGGCGGGGGGGCATGGGGGGCTCTGTTCACCCAGAGGAATTCCCTGGGCGGATCAGACCTGGCTCTGCCCGGACCTGTCTCCTCTCCCACAGGGCCAGTCCCAGGGACGTGCCAGAGCCCCCATCCCATGGCTATTCTGGAATCACCGGCCCCTTGGAGCTGTTTCTCCCAGACCCCATCAGGCCAGGGCCAGCTCATGGCCAGAGGTGGGAGGGCTCAGATCCCTGCTGCTGCTTTATCCCTCCAGGGAGCTCCAACTGCTTTTCTGCCCAGATCAATGCAGGGCTCTGCTCAGCTCTCGGCCTTGGAGATCTAGTGGCTGGGAGTTCCACAGGCTCCGCTGGATTGAAAACCAGCGGGTTGTGCCTTTTATTGCTTGCATCTGATGAAGTGGGCTGTAGCCCATGAAAGCTTATGCTCAAATCAATTTGTTAATCTCTAAGGTGCCACAAGTACTCCTGTTCTTTTTGCAGGATGAGCTGTGCACCCAGCCGTGCCCTTTGCCATCCCACTACGGCCAGACTCCTTCCCCCCCCTTTGCCTCTCACTCCCGCCCCCCCAAAAACACACTGATCAGAACTGAGTCAGGGCAAGCGCTGGCAAAGTCACTTTCGGCTGAAACCAGCTTTCCAGTGTGGCTGGGGGGCTGGCCAGACCCCACTGATCCTACCACCAAGCTCTCTGCCCCAGTCTGCCCCCACCAGGATCTCACGCCGATCTGAGGGGAAATCCGGCTTTTCCGCCCTGCCCCAAACCCCTGGGGTTCTGGCTGGCCCCTGGCATTGGAATCGCCTGGCCGCGGCATTCAGCAGTGGGAGCCAGACGCCATTAGGGCGCGCAGAGCCCCTCTGTCCGAGGTGTGGTCCTGTCTTGCTGAGGGGCGAGCCCTCTTCTCCAGCCCTCCCCCTCCCCAGACTGCAGGGTCCCTGCCTTGCCCTGCCCCACAGGGGCCCCCAGCCCATCTCTGACCCCTCTCTCCTGCCTCCTTGGTTGGGGGGTCACAGTGCCACACCTGCCGGGGGAGCCCTTTCTGTGCCCAGCCCTGGGCAGCACTGTCAGGTTAACCCCCCTGCCCTACAGGCGAGACCTACTGTCGGTGGACGGGCAGAACTGGCTGTCCTCGGAGCTGATGCGGCAGCATCTCGACAGCGGGTGGAGCCAGTCAATGAAGTCATCCACCCAGGACGAGGCAGGGATAGCCAGGTAGGATCTGCAAGAGGAGCAGGGGGTGGACGGTTAGACGCTGGGCATTGGGGAGCCCTGCCTGCTGGGACGCAGCATGGAGGGGGCCTGGCAGGGGGTTGCAGGTCTTGCTGTAGGGCCCCACGGCCCCACCCAGGTCAGGCTAGGGACGGAGCTGGGCAGGAGGCGCTGTGTGGGCTGGGGGACCCGGGCTCAGATAATGACTTAGGTCCCAAGTGACCATCAGAGGTGCCCGTCTTTGTCCAAACAACAAATCAACACAGCGGGGCGCCCAGAAGATGCCCAGGGCTTGGGGACAATGGCCTGCAGGTCGGGAGTGAGGGGCACCGGCAGAACTGCGGGGCAGGGGCATCGGGGCAGACCAAGGGGTCCTGGCAGAGCTGGGAGGGCAGGGGTGGCAGGTCAGAGCAAGGGCCCTGGTAGAGATTGGGGGGCAGGGGTGTCAGGGCAGAGCGAGGGGCCCTGCAGAGCCAGGGGGCAGGGGCTGTGGGTCGGAGCGAAGGCCCCGCAGAGCCGGGGGGCAGGGGCTGTGGGTCGGAGCAAGGGCCCTGCAGAGCTGTGTGTGGCCCCATGGCTGGGCGCCCCTCTCCCGGCCCCAGGGGCACTCACACGTTGGAGAACCTTGTGGCATACTGGATCTTCTGGGTCAGGGAGTTGTTGTCACAGCCGGTGCTGGAGCAGACACCGTTCATGCCGGGCCCGGTGGAGAAGTTGTAACCACCGGTGGTGACAAAGTAGGTGGGCAGGCCCACCATGAAGTATTGGTTCAGGTACTGGAAGTATTGCACCATGTAGGAGTCCTAAGGAGATACCGCAGGACCCGTCATGCCAGCTCCCTGCCCCTGCCACCGGGGGGGGGTAGCTAGGTTGGCTCAGAGACGGTGCCCCACCCAGCCATGGCCTTACCCGCCGTCATCTCCCCACCTCGCGCTGGCACCGACCTGGGCACGAGCCGTGGCTAGCGTGTCAGCCCCCACCACTGGCACCACAGAACAGAGGGCGGTGCCAAGACGTGGCCTGCCCTCCCAGGCGCCCCCCAGCCTGGGCCCCATAGAGATGCCAGGCCCAGAGCTCCCAGTGGGGCTGCAGCCCCAGGAACCTCCTGCCCCAGGGCAAGCTGGTGTCTTAGAGCGGGAGATGGAGCAACCTCAGGGCTATGGGGCACCCCACACCTCCCTAGCCCCCGCCCAACCCACCGGGTGCCCG
>NW_020689522.1:0-5883 GCF_002925995.2 Terrapene triunguis
GCCTGGGTTTAGCAGGCCAATGCTCAAACCACTGAGCTATCCCTCCCCGATTTTAAAAAACTTGAAAGTTTAACTAAATTCAAAAATTCATATGCTTGTTTTGTTAAAATATATGTTTGCTGTTGAAGAAAAAAATCCAGAATACATAACTTTGTTTTAGTTAAATAAAACACTTTAAAATGTCTGCCTGGTGATGTTCTCCTCCTAATACAGCATGGCAAGAAAATCCTCCAAATATTAATAATTACCTGTTGAATTGGAGATAGTTCACCTCCCAATGACTTCATAAATATCTGCTTCAATTATCTTCGGTAAATGAAATAACCAAACCATCGTTCATTTTCTGATATAGCTGTAAAACTAATCTGAAAAGTTTTCAAAATAAATCACTTTAAAAATGTATAGTGTGTACCTTCTAAAAATGAAACCTACATCTATCTCTGAGTTGTGAAGAATATGTATTAAGGTTATAACAACCAACAAGAATGCACTTTCATGTAGGAATCCATGGTTAAATCGAGTCTTCCTGACTAGTGATTTAAATCAATTCGATTTAAATCACATCCACCCTGCTTTTCAATGGTGATAAAATGTTAGAGATTTGGGGGTCGTGTTGAATAATCATCTGAACTTGAGCTCCCAGGAAGACACTGTGGCCAAGAGGCTAATGCGATCCTTGGATGCATACATGGGGATAGTGAGTAGGAGCAGGCCGGTGATTTTACCTCTGTGTACAGCACTGGTGAGACCACTGCTGGAATACCGCCTCCAGTTCGGGTGCCCATAATTCAAGAAGGATGTTGATAAATTGGAGAGGTTCAGAGAAGAGCCACGAGAATGAGTAAAGGATGAGAAAACTTTCCTTATAGTGATGAGCTAAACAGGTTGAGCTTCTGGAGTCCAACAGAGGGAAGGTTAAGGGGTGACTTGATTCCAGTCAATAAGTACCTCATGGGGAACAAATATTGATAATAGAGAGCTCATCAATCTAGCCCAGGGGTCGGCAACGTTTGGCACGCGGCTCGCCAGGGTAAGCACCCTGGCGGTCTGGGCCAGTTTATTTACCTCCTGACGTGGCAGGTTCGGCCGATCGCGGCCCCCACTCGCCGCGGTTCGCTGTCCTCGCCAGTGAGGGGAATTAACCATTGGAACAGTTTATCGGGGCTGCGATAGATTCTCCATCACTGACAAGTGTTAAATCCAGATGGGATGTTTTTCTAACAGAACTGCTCTAGGAATTATTTTGTGGCAGTTCTCTGGCCCGTGCCGTGCAGGGGGTCGGACCGGTCCTAGGGCCCGTGCCGTGCAGGGGGTCGGACCGGTCCTAGGGCCCGTGCAGTGCAGGGGGTCGGACCGGTCCTGGGGCCCGTGCCGTGCAGGGGGTCGGACCGGTCCTGGGGCCCGTGCCGTGCAGGGGGTCGGACCGGTCCTAGGGCCCGTGCTGTGCAGGGGGTCGGATCGGTCCTAGGGCCTGTGCTGTGCAAATTAATGGTGTTGAACTAAAATTCATTTTCAAATTTATTTGCAAATTTAACACCTTTAATTTTGGCTTGAATAGGGACTGGAAGTGGCTGGCTCATTACAAAAACAGCTTTGCCACTCCTGGAATTGACACCTCCTCATCTATTATTGGGAGTGGACCACATCCACCTGATGGAATTGGCCCTGTCAACACTGGTTCTCCACTTGCGAAGTAACTCCCTGCTCTCCATGTGTCAGTATATAATGCCTGCATCAATAACTTTCACTCCATGCATCTGAAGAAGTGAGGTTTTTTTCCCACGAAAGCCTATGCCCAAATAAATCTGTTAGTCTTTAAGGTGCCATTGGACTCCTTGTTGTTTTTGTGGATACAGACTAACACGGCTACCCCCTGATACTTGTCCTGAACACGTTAGATTTGGCTCAGAAGATCTCACAGGCTGAGTTAAGCGAGGACCTTCTTTGCATTCTTCTCTGTGGATCATAACCTGGTCCATACAGGGACCCCACTCCGCAGTTAGCAGGCCGGGAAGGGCCGGGCGGTCGTGACTACCAAGAATATGCAGAACTATAATAGTTAACATTAAGGATATAAATAGGGGAGGGGATAGAGAGGAACGAAGTTTCCCCTCACCAGCCTGCACAGGATTCAAACGCCTTCCCCAGAAGCAGCTGGTGCGGGCCTCTCCTGGGGACAGGCTGCTGAGCTAGGGGGCTGTTTGTCTGCTCCAGTGTAGCCGTTTCTGAGTCCTGTGGCTGCCTTGTACCCGTTCGCCAGGCTGAGATCCCCTGTTCTGTTCTGTCGAGGCTGTAACCATGCTCACCAGCGTGGTGTCTGAGTGTGCAAAGCAGGGGTGAGCCCAATGCTCAGAGCCAGGGGGCTGTGTGACCTTGCGCAAGACCCCTCCCCTTTCTATCATGACTAGCCCTGTTCAACCAATGGGAAGATGCCCTGGCCTGTCTCCGGGATGGGGAGGGTTCATTAGTTAATATCTGTCCAGTGCTCAGAAAGTGCTTCCCCCCCAAGGGGAAGCCCCTAAGGTCAGTTCTGCATCCCCCTGCCCTGCTTCCAAGGCTAGTGCCCTGGAGCCTTGCGGGTGGTTGCCGTGTGTTACAGACCCAGGACCAGCGTCTCTCTGGAGTCAGGGCAGGTGACTCCGTGGCCACGTACAACCTTGTTCAAGTCATTCCATGCAGCCTATACAGGGCCACCTGCACAGGGTGCCCACTGAGCAGGAGGTGAATGTCTGTGTCCCCACCACTGATGGCCAGGGCATGTGTTCCTGGTTCAGTCGATACTGTATTTGCTGCTTTGGGTTTCCTGCAGCCCCTCTTCAAACGTAAGCAGCAGGCTGGAGCGAGCAGACCCAGGATTCAGTCTCTCTCTGCACATACCCAGCATCTGGTGTCTCACCCTACATTATTATTTCCCTGCCCAGGCTTGTTCTCGTCTAACAGCCCCCCTTCCCAGGCTGGAGGGGCCAACCTGAAGCCGGCTCATCGTCTGCCTTTGAGAAAACCGGGCTTGTATTTTCAGTAATTCCTTTTAAACAGCATTTTGGTTCTGTCTCAGATAGGAAATGCTGTCAGGCGCCGTTCCCTGGAGCATTCCACTTGTCATGGCCAGGCCTCGCTCTGGCTGTGTTCCATCTTGGACTCGTTGTGTTCACATCTGCCTGTGCACTGCAGAGCCTTCGGGTAGGGAGAAGTTATCTGATTGGCGCAGCCCAGTGGTTTACAGAGACACGTTTGCTTTAGTTATGTAGCACCTAACGGGCACTTTACAAGTCCCATGAGGCATGGTTTGAAACTGGGATGAGTCGCATGCTATACTGGTCATGCCTGACCAACCTGATTGCCTTCTATGAGGAGATAACTGGGTCTGTGGATGAGGGGAAAGCAGTGGACGTGTTATTCCTTGACTTTAGCAAAGCTTTTGATACGGTCTCCCACAGTATTCTTGCCAGCAAGTTAAAGAAGTATGGGCTGGATGAATGGACTATAAGGTGGATAGAAAACTGGCTAGATCGTCGGGCTCAACGAGTAGTGATCAACGGCTCCATGTCTAGTTGGCAGCTGGTATCAAGCGGAGTGCCCAAGGGTTGGTCCTGGGGCCGGTTTTGTTCAACATCTTCATTAAAGATTTGGAGGATGAGATGGATTACACCCTCAGCCAGTTTGCAGATGACACTAAGCTGGGAGGAGTGGTAGATACACTGGATGGTAGGGATAGGGTCCGGAGTGACCTAGACAAATTGGAGGATTGGGCTAAAAGAAATCTGATGAGGTTCAACAAGGACAAGTGCAGAGTCCTGCACTTAGGACGGAAGAATCCCATGCACCGCAACAGGCTGGGGACCGACTGGCTAGGCAGCAGTTCTGCAGAAAAGGACCTAGGGGTCACAGTGGACGAGAAGCTGAATATGAGTCAGCAGTGTGTCCTTGTTGCCAAGAAGGCTAATGGCATTTTGGGCTGTATAAGTAGGAGCATTGCCAGCAGATCGAGGGAAGTGGTTATTCCCCTCTATTCGGCACTGGTGAGGCCACACCTGGAGTATTGCGTCCAGTTTTGGTCCCGCCACTACAGAAAGGATGTGGACAAATTGGAGAGAGCCCAATGGAGGGCAACAAAAATGATTAGGGGGCTGGAGCACATGATTTATGAGGAGAGGCTGAGGGAATTGAGTATCAGGGGGTAGCCGTGTTAGTCTGTATCTACAAAAACAGCAAGGAGTCTGGTGGCACCTTAAAGACTAACAGATTTATTTGGGCATAAGCTTTCGTGGATAAAAACTCACTTCTTCAGATGCATAGAGTGAAAGTTACAGATGCAGGCATTATATACTGACACATGGAGAGCAGGGAGTTACTTCGCAAGTGGAGAACCAGTATTGACAGGGCCAATTCGATCAGGGTGGATGTAGTCCACTCCCAATAATAGATGAGGAGGTGTCAATTCCAGGAGAGGAAAAGCTGCTTCTGTAATGAGCCAGCCACTCCCAGTCCCTATTCAAGCCCAGATTAATGGTGTTAAATTTGCAAATGAATGTTAGTTCTGCTGTTTCTCTTTGACGTCTCTTTCTGAAGTTTTTTTGTTCAATGATAGTGGCTTTTAAATCTGTAATAGAATGACCAGGGAGATTGAAGTGTTCATTTACTGGCTTACCATTCCTGATGTCCGATTTGTGTCCATTTATTCTTTTGCGGAGGGACTGTCCGGTCTGGCCAATGTACATGGCAGAGGGGCATTGCTGGCACATGATGGCATATATAACATTAGTGGATGTGCAGGTGAATGAGCCCTTGATGGTGTGGCTGATGTGGTTGGGTCCTCTGATGGTGTTGCCAGAGTAGATATGGGGACAGAGTAGGCAATGAGGTCTGCTACAGGGATTGGTTTCTGGGTTGGTGTTTCCAAGCAGACCTCGTTGCCTGTACCAATCCCTGTAGCAGACCTCGCTGGATATTAGGAAACACTATTTCACTAGGGGGGTGGTGAAGCACTGGAATGGGTTCCTAGGGAGGTGGTGGAATCTCCATCCTTAGAGGTTTTTAAGGTCAGGCTTCACAAAGCCCTGGCTGGGTTGATTTAGTTGGGAATTGGTCCTGCTTTGAGCAAGGGGTTGGACTAGATGACCTCCTGAGGTCCCTTCCATCCCTGATATTCTATGAACTGTGCTTACACTAGGGTCTGCCCCAGTGCCTGGACTCTCCCTCTAGACAAAACACCGCAGGTGAAGATGATAACCGGAGGGCATGGGGGGGACGAGAGGGCAAGGTTCACATCAGCATGTGCGTACGTAACCTCCCCAGTGCCAGCAATCTGTGCCTGATCTGCAGTGTCTGGCTCGGTACTGGTCTGTCAGCTCCCTGGGCAGGGGCCAGTAATGATCTGGATCTGCAATGCCAAGTATGCTGTTGGGTCTTATCATGCCTGTCAAACCAACCTGATAGCTTTCTTTGACAGGCTAACAAGTCTTGTGGATGGGGTCAAGTGGTAGACGTGGTATATCTTGACTTTAGTAAAGCTTTTGATCCTGCCTCGCGTGACCTTCTCATAAACAAACTAGGCAAATGCAACCTAGATGGAGCTACTATAAGGTGGGTGCAAAACTGGTTGGAAAACCGTTCCCAGAGAGAGTTATCAGTGGTTCACAGTCACGCTGGAAGGGCATAATGAGTGTGGTCCCACAGGGATCAGTTCTGGGTCCGGTTCTGTACAATATCTTCATCAGTGATTTAGATAATGGCATAGAGAGTACACGGATAAAGTTTGTGGGCAATACCACGCTGGGAGGGGTTGCAAGTGCTTTGGAGGACAGGATTAAAATTCAAAATGATCTGGACAAATTGGAGAAATGGTCTGAAGTAAATAGGATGAAATTCAATAAGGACAAATGC
>NW_020689523.1:0-2797 GCF_002925995.2 Terrapene triunguis
TTTAGTTGCTTTAACTTTGCTGCAGGGTGGGTGTGGTGGTTGTGCTGAAGATAAATGTACAGGGCCAGTTTCTGTCATAAAACTTAGAAACAGTCAACTATTTTTGGAAGAACAGGCATGATTGTGACAGAGGGCTGTTTGTATATACAAAACATTCTATACATTCTATGATCCATTCTATGCATCTGAAGAAGTAGGCTGTAGTCCACGAAAGCTTATGCTCAAATAAATTTATTAGTCTCTAAGGCTATGTCTACACTACGGGGGGAGGGGGTCGATTTCAGATATGCAAATTCAGCTACGGGAATAGTGTAGCTGAATTCGACGTATCTGATCCGACTTACCCCGCTGTGAGGACAGCGGCAAATCGACTGCCTTGGCTCCCCCATCGACAGCGCTTACTGCTACCTGGGCTGGTGGAGTATGCGCGTAGATTCGGGGATCGATTATCGCATCCCGACGAGACGCGATAAATCGATCCCTGAGAGATCGATTTCTACCCGCCAATCCGGGCGGGTAGTGAAGACAAGCCCTAAGGTGCCACAAGTACTCCTGATCTTTTTGCGAATACAGACTAACATGGCTGCTACTTTGAAAACAATGAGGTGTACTTGTGGCACCTTAGAGACTAACAAATTTATTTGGGCATAAGCTTTCGCATCTGATGAACTGGTTTTTAGCCCACGAAAGCTTATGTCCAAATAAATCTGTAAGGATGGCACATACACAGGTGGTCACACAAAGGAGCTGTGAGGGGATGGAAGAGGCTGGTCCGGTCCCACACAGGAGCTGTGAGAGACTCAAGCATGCTCAGTGAAGAAGGAATCTTCAGAGATTTTTAGCTGTTAAGATCTAGCAAGTCTCTACCGCACAAGTACAAAATGTTTTTTTTCTAAGGCTAAAAATGATCAAATTAGTGGGATGGCACAAGCAGGACTGGCTCTAGGTTTTATGCCCCCCCAAGCAAAAAAAAAAAAAGGCTGCCCCTCCCCCCCTTTTGGTGGCTTTTACACATGTTTGCACTTCACAATGTTTTTGTTGTTTTGGTTTGGTTTGGTTTGGTTTTTTTGACTGGGTGCGGTACTGATGCAGCATTGGGCAACGACTGCATCTGAATCTGCTTGAGCCGGGTGTATCTGCCTGAATTTCTTATTGAGACAGAGGAGCTGAAAAGCCCCATGGGCCACTAGAGCGCCTGAGTAATTCATGCCGCTTGTAATATGTGCAGAGGGGAAAAACAGAATAGAGATGACATTTCAAGAGGCTTAAATCACCGCATGCTTTGCTGCCCCGGTGTCACGTCTGGATCTCTTGAAGGAAGGCTACGGGGTTGTGCAGCCCCGATCGGAGAGAGCCCTTGGCTTTCCTGGGCACGCTCCATATTTCAGTCTTACTAGGAGCTGGGCTGCCGCTTCTGAGCGCTTTCTGCTACTTTCGCTCATTTAAAATGAGCCTGACATTCCCCAAATCATTAACTGAAATGGGTAAGGAGCGTGCTGGAGAATTGCCTGCTGTCCGACGGGTGCTAATTCTGACACTGCCATTTGATCAAAGGGTCGGGTCATTATCTTTAAAAAGTTGTCCCTGAATGAAAGGATTTCTCCCGACTCAGATTCGTTTCCAAGGGGCCAGGGGAGGGAGAGAAAAAGGGGAAAGCCGGGCTAACCCTTGAAGGGGTATTTCATGGCACTCTCTCCCGGTCCGTCTTCCTGAGCCCCACCGGCTGTACTGCAGCGCAGGGTTACCTGGCTGGCGGCACTGACGGTGTTATTGGCCACTGGGGGCTTCCTGCCCGGCCCTGGTAAGTTCTCGGCGGCTTTCTCGTTGTTCCTCGGGGGACTCGGGCAGTAGGGCTTTAGGAACGTGAAGTCGCTCTTGGTGGACTCCGGGGCCAGGCAGACTTTGTAGCAGTAGCCCAGAGGGCCACTGCCCGCCACGTCCAGGCAGTTGTTTGACACTTTGTTGCCCGAGGAGAGCTGGGGCTTGATGTTGGAATTTTTGAAGACGTCTGCCGGAATGCCGCCCCTGGAAATGTGCGCCCCAAGCACGTGCTTGCTTTGCTGGTGCCTAGAGCCGGTCCTGGGCACAAGGTACATTCCTGACACACAGCCCACTCCCCTGAATGGAGGTGTTAAGGCATTTAAAAGTAAAGGTCTCAAGAATTTTTTTAATATGAGCAAAACAACAACATATTTTTAAAAAAAGAACAGGAGTACTTGTGGCACCTTAGAGACTAACAAATTTATTAGAGCATAAGCTTTCGTGGCCGCTTGTAGCCCACGAAGGCTTATGCTCTAATAAATTTGTTAGTCTCTAAGGTGCCACAAGTACTCCTGTTCTTTTTGTGGATACAGACTAACACGGCTGCTACTCTGAAACATATTTTTACTTAGCCTTGTTCCTGAAAACAACTGAATGGTTTTGGCTGAAATTTAGCTTGTGGTGAGCACCTGGCATGGAAAATTGCAACCCAAACTGTTAAAGTTTGGCAAAGTTATAAGCAACTAAAAATGAGGCCGTATAGTGGAAAGTGTCAGGCGACGTTAATAATAGGTGGTGACCCTCTGGTCTTTTGTGTAGAAATTTCTCTTGAATGTGGACTCTAGCATTATTGTGGAATGATTTATTAATCTGCACAATCTCATTTCCCCTTTTATCTCAGATGCTCTTGGTGCCATTTTAGAGAGTCTCCGTTAAGGTCTTTAAAGTCAATCAGTAGAGGTTGTCTTGTACTTAATAGATGATCCTTACCCCCCAAGGATTTATATTCCATCTATCATGTTGTTCAGAAAAATTA
>NW_020689524.1:0-1839 GCF_002925995.2 Terrapene triunguis
GGGGGAGGGGAGTTAGTTGGGTTTGTGCTGCATGTTAAACCTGAAATCGCAGCCCCTCCTTTTACATTGCAAACCCATTTTAAATGGCCAACCAAACGGGTGCTTGGTATGGGAAATGAGGGCAGTACTGTTTGAAACCATTCCCACATGTTAAGAAGGTTAAAAAAGCCCAAAGACTGTATGTCTTACCATGGCTGCCTGCAAGCTGAAATCTGTGTCCTGGCACTGCGTGAGTGATCTCTCACACCAAACCAGGAGACTCTCAATATAAGAGGAAAAATGCGACCTTGTAACAAAAGCACATGTGCTGTGTGATGTTGTGAACAGCAAAATTTAACGTGAAAGAGTGTACCCATTGTTCTCTAAAATGTATCTTTTTTAACCACCTCTCCCTTCTCCACCAGCTGCAAATCTTACTCCTTCGCAGAGGCTAGTGAATATTCGAAGAAGGAAGCGAAGGACGCGTGACGAAATGTTCACTGAACTACAGACTGCCTCCCACGCTGACAGAGCACAGCAGAATGCGTGGAGGCAGTCAATGACTGATTTTAAAAAAGCCCAATATGAGCGAGAGGAGAGGTGGCATGCTGAAACGCGGGCTGAAGAGGAGAGGTGGCGTCAACTTGTACTCAGAAAGCAAGAGTCGATGCTCCGGCTGCTGGAGCATCAAAGTGATATGCTCCTGCGTATGGTTGAGCTGCAGGAAAGGCAACAGGAGCAGAGACCGCCGCTACAGCCCCTCTGTAACCAACAGCCCTCCTCCCCAAGTCCCATTGCCTCCTCACCCAGACGCCCAAGAACACGGTGGGGGGGCCTCCGGCCACCCAATCACTCCAGCCTAGATGATTTCCAGTGCAATAAGTTTTAAAGTTTTAAAGTGCACTGTGTCTTTTTCCTTCCCTCCTCCTCCACCCATCCAGGCCTACCTTTGCAATTATCCCCCTAGTTGTGTGCTGAATTAATAAAGAATGCATGAATGTGAAGTAACAATGACTTTATTGCCTCTGCAAGTGGTGCTCGAAGGGGGGAGGGTAGTAGGGGAGGGTGGGGTGGTTGGTTTGCAGGGAAGTAGAGTTAACCGGGTGGTGGGGGAGGGGCAGAGGGTTCATCAAGGAGCAACAAACAGAAGTTTCACTCCGTAGCCTGGCCAGTCACAAAACTGGTTTTCAACGCTTCTCTGATGCGCACCGCGCCCTGCTGTGCTCCTCTAACCGCCCTGGTGTCTGGCTGCGCGTAATCAGCGGCCAGGCGATTTGCCTCAACCTCCCACCCCGCCATAAATGTCTCCCCCTTACTTTCACATATATTGTGGAGCGCACAGCAAGCAGCAATAACAATGGGGAGATTCTTTTCGCTAAGGTCTGAGCGAGTCAGTAAGCTGCGCCAGCGCGCTTTTAAACGGCCAAATGCACATTCCACCACCATTCGGCACTTGCTCAGCCTGTAGTTGAACAGGTCCTGACTACTGTCCAGGCTGCCTGTGTACGGCTTCATGAGCCATGGCATTAAGGGGTAGGCTGGGTCCCCAAGGATCACGATAGGCATTTCAACATCCCCAATGGTTATTTTCTGGTCCGGGAAGAAAGTCCCTTCCTCCAGCTTTCGAAACAGAAGAGACTGCCTGAAGACGCGAGCATCATGTACCCTTCCCGGCCAGCCCACGTTGATGTCGGTGAAACGTCCCTTGTGATCCACCAGGGCTTGCAGCAGCATTGAAAAGTACCCCTTGCGGTTTATGTAGTCGGCGGCTTGGTGCGCCGGTGCCAAGATAGGGATATGGGTTCCGTCTATGGCCCCACCACAGTTTGGGAATCCCATTGCAGCAAAGCCATCCACTAT
>NW_020689525.1:0-2594 GCF_002925995.2 Terrapene triunguis
GGTCAGCAGAGGGCACTCTGGGAGCTGGAATTGAGCTAATTCCTGAGGCAAGCAGCAGGAGGAGGCGGCCTCGGGTGAGTCCGTGGCCTGCTACAGGGAGGAAGAGGAACTCTGTCAAAAATGGCGTTGTCACTGGTAACGCAGAAGAAAAGGAAGTGCTTGTGGCTCAATGTCTAACAGATAACACACAGACTGGGGCATTGGGTGGTGTCTGCTCCAGACCCCGAATCACACTAGGAACTGGATGGGCGGCTCCTTAAGCACTAACTATAATGTGTAGGGGGAAAAGCTGCTGGATCAGTACTTCAATCTGCGTGACACATGCTGGAGGTTTCATGCTGCCAGGACTAAAATGTCCTTGGAATTTCTAAACATGACGACAATTTCCTGACTGAAAAAGTGTTACATCCAACCAGGGGTTGGGGGTGGGGAATGCTATATTAGATCTTGTTGTGACAGATAAAGAGGGACTGATCAAAGAACTAAAAATTAATGGTAACTTAGCTACACATGATCATGACTTGATCACATTGATAATGTGCAAACAGGATAAAGTTCAGACCAGTTATTTATTTATTTATTTATACAAACACTTTGTGCTTTAAAAAGGCCAGTTTCACAGAGCTTCTGAGCCAAATCAGCCGGGAGGAAGAATTTAATCAGAAAAATGTGAATGGCAATTGGCAGTTGTTTAAGAACACTTCATTAGGTGCCCCAAAAGCCACAATCCCACAATTGAGGAAGAAGGCCATATTGGTTAAAAACCAATCTGGTTTAGTGGGGAAGTGACAGCTGCTATAAAAAGCAAAAACATATATATAAAACAAATGGAAGAAAGGAGAAGTTGATAGTAATATAACTCGGAAGACAGGAATTGTAGCAAAATGATAAGGGAAGCAAAGGGACACAGGGAGAACTCTATGGCCATCAGAGTTAAGGACAATAAGAAGGAATTTTTAAAAATAAACTAGGAACAAAA
The DNA here is from genome assembly GCF_002925995.2 of Terrapene triunguis. Taxonomy (NCBI): domain Eukaryota; kingdom Metazoa; phylum Chordata; order Testudines; family Emydidae; genus Terrapene; species Terrapene triunguis. The sequence continues at coordinate 980 of NW_020689525.1, forward strand.
AGAATCCAAACACTGGTATTAGTCCGTTACTAGATGGAAATGGTACAATTAGCAATAATAAGGCAGAAAAGACAGAAGTGTTCAATAAATATTTCTGTTCAGTATTTGGGGGGAAAAAACAGATGGTGTAGTCATATCATATGATAACATTCTTTCCATTCCATTATTATCTCAGGAGGATGTTAAACAGCATCCCTGACAGTTTTCAGTCAGCAGGTCCAGATAACTTGCATCCAAGAGTTTTAAAAGAGCTGGCTGAGGAGCTTGCTGGACTGTTAATGTTGATTTTCAAGAAGTCTTGGAGCACCACGGAAGTTCCAAAGGACTGGAAGAAAGCTAATGTTGTGCCAATATTTAAAAAGGGTAAATGGTATCACCTCCATAATTATAGGCCTGTCAGCCTGACATTGATCCTGGGCAAGATAATGGAGCAGCTGAGCCAGGACTGGATGAATAAAGAATTAAAGGAGGGTGAATAATTAATCCCAATCAATGTGGGTTTATGGAAAATAGATGCTGTCAAACTAATTTGATATCTTTTTTTAGATTACTAGTTTGGTTAATAAAGGTAATAGCTGATGTAATAGAATTGGACATTTGCAAGGCATTTCACATGGTATCACATGACATTTGATTTAAAAACTGGAAAGATATTACATTAACAGGGCCCACATTCAATGGACTAAAAGCTGGCTAGCTGCGAGGTCTCAAAATGTAATTGTGAATGGGGAATCAGCATAGAGCAGGTGTGTGCTAGTGGGGTCCCACAGGGATCAGTTCTTGGCCCTGCACTATAGAACATGTTTATTAACGACCTGAAAGAAACCATAAAATCAGCACTGTTAAATGTAACGACGCTGTAGTCCAGGGGTGCTCTGAGGGTTTGGTTTTACGCTCTGTGTGGGCTGTGTTTGGAGTGGAACAGGAGAGGAGTGTCACAGCCAGGGAGGCCCTTCTGCCCATCCCAAGGGAAGACTTTGAGCCCTGTGGGAGTTTGAACAGTGTCGTCTAGGGTGACCAGACAGCAAGTGTGAAAAATCGGGACAGGGGGTCGGGGTTAATAGGCACCTATAGAAGAAAAAGCCCCAAATATCAGGACTGTCCCTATAAAATAGGGACATCTGGTCACCCTAGTGTCATCACAGTTGAGAGCAGACACCCAGGAGGCTGTGGAGCCATGGCCTAGCTGCCCATTGGAACCCAGAGCCGCAAGGACAGTCTGACCGTCGGGCGGACACTCTGTAAGAACACCCCTGGTTGTTTAGTTTGGTTTGGTTTTAAGCAGCCCAATTGCAGCGCTGCACCATCCCTCAGAGCCCGAGCTCACTGCTTCCCCAGCCAGGGGCTGGGAGAGGGCACTGGTTGTAAATGTTGGGAGGGGCAGAGTTTATGTATTGTTCATTTTGACTCTTATTGTCCTGATCCCTTTGCCCATTGTCCCCTGCCCTGAGTTCCCAGTTACTGCTCTGTTACTCTGGGCCTTGGGATAGCTATTTTAGTTTGTTGTGCTCTGACTGACACACCTCTGGATGAGATTGCGTGTTGGATATTTTCCCCAGGGACAAGCTCTCTGTGTTCTCTGCACTGGGGTGGGTTTCCTTGGGTGGAGGCACCA
>NW_020689526.1:0-1197 GCF_002925995.2 Terrapene triunguis
TTTTATTGATTGGTGATTTTGTTTCACTGTGTAAGTGCCCTGATCAGCTCCATGTTGGCAGACGTGGCTGGATCTTTGCCCACCACAGACCCGACTTTCTGATCTAGCCGACGCCCTGAGCCGAATGCAGAGAACTATGTCTGACTCCAGAGTCCTCCCAATTCCCTATTAGAGAGGTTTGCTGCAAACTGTCGTACTCGATAGATCAGTGCCCAGCAGGGTAGGAAGGATGGTGCCTAGTTACTTTTGAAATCTGGGCCTTAGTCTCTTTGTGCTTCGGTTCCCCATCTGTACAATGGGGATAATAGCAGAGCCCTGCCTCATGGGGTGCTGTGAGGATAAATACATAAAGGATTGTGAGGCGCTCAGATACTTGTGCGGCCCCCAATATCCAAGGACCTAAGCTAGGTGAATGGATAGAATGTTTGTGATTCCGCATCATCATGTGCTCAGGACTGAGCTGTCCCCTCCCCATGCTTCCAGTATCACAGCCTCTCCTGAGCCCACTCTGCAGCATCACCTGCTCTTGCTAGTCTCAATGCTCGGGGTTTTCTTTAAAGCCCCAGCTCCTGGAGTCAGGTGATCATTGTTTTAAAAAGAAAACTTTACATGTGAATTTCAGCTTTCTAGCCCTCCTGGTTGCAGAGAAGAGCTCAAAAGTGAGACCCAGCAGCAGATTAGTATTATTTTTTTTTTAAATGGTGCTGGTGGCAATGCCCTTGTGCTCTCCTCCCCACCCCAACCCCTCTGTCCATGCCTAGGAGCATCAATGGGCTTGGGCATGAGGACAAGAGACAGAACCAGGGCCGGAAGTTCATTAGCTTTGGAGGTGGCGCTCCCTTCCCAGCACCCCTCCCCAATGGTACAGCAACCCCATAGACTGAGCCTGGGATTCCTCCCTCTGGCAACAGTGCCCTCCCAGGTGGGCTGGTTGCTGGCAGCATTTGGGAGCACTGCCCGGCCCCACTGTGCCCTGGGATGGCCCAGTGCAGCATTGTCAGTTTCAGTGGGCTGTACTCCCCAGGGTCATGCAGGTGCTGTAGGGGCAGGATCAGAGGGCGTGCAACCCTCCGGCCACCTGTGACATAGGACGGGGAGGTCTGCATCCAAACAGAAAGGGACAGGAGGGTGTGTACTCCTCCTCTCCCCTCAACCTGATGTGATTCATGAGCAGGAGGAAGAGAGGCCAGACTTGTG
>NW_020689527.1:0-1238 GCF_002925995.2 Terrapene triunguis
GGGGGGGGGGGGCAGGGTGAACACCAGGGGGAGGGGTTTAATTTTTACCAGCATGCAGCTCTTCTCCCCCCCGCCCCCACGCCATGGTGAGCCCGAGTGGCTTTAAGATTTGTTTTTAAATATATTCTTCAGTATAATTTTTATTTTGTTTAGGGTTTGCCCCCCGGCCCAATATATTACAACTATGTACACGAGGTGTGTGTGTCTGTGTGTGTGAGGGGGCGGCCAGGGGTGGGGGGGGACACGCAGGCTTTATACAGCAAGCAGGGAGCATAGGGGGCAGCCTGGGAGGCTCGACACCCCCTGCTCCCCCGCCCCCAATAGCACATCTGTAATATATACACAGCTGCCCCAGCGAGGGGGAAATGACCGACTGACGTGCTCCCGGGGCCGACACAGACCAGCGGGAGGGTCTGCCGAGGGCAGGGATAGGGGGGTTCGGGGGCGTTAGGAGGGCTGGGCTCAGGCTCCCTTTAAGAAGAGGCCCAGCAAGACTGTGGGGAGCAGGGACCCAGAAGTTGGGCACTGCAATGCCCCATGGGATGTGTAGTTCTCAGCCCCACCCCCGGCCCTGTCTGGGGGGCAGGGGGTGTGAAGACCCTGCAGCTGGGGACAGGCCAAGCACATGGGGCTGAATGCAAACAGGGCCCTTTAAGTACTGAGGGGGGTGGGAATGAGCCAGCAAGAGAATCCAGGAGTGCTGGCTTCCTGCCCCCCTCCTCTAACCCACCAGCCCCCACTCCCCTGCCCCCCCCCCCAAGCTGGGAAGAGAACCCAGGAGTCCTGGCTCCCAACCCCCCAGCTCGAACCCACCAGCCCCCACTCCCCTCCCAGCGCCAGGGAGAGAACCCAGGAGTCCTGGTTCCCAGCCTGGGCGGGGAGTAACTTGGCACAAAGATCCGGTGAAATGAAGGGGGCAGGGGAGGGATATGGGGGTACAACAGATGGTACCTCAGTTCTGAAGAGACACACCCCCCCCCCACCCAGCATGGCTGCACCATCCCCTTCAGGCCAACTCAGGGGAGCCCCCTTGGCGTGAGGAGCGAGCCAGGACCCCCCCCCCCCAAATCTGCTTCCCTCCAGCCACTCTCTATTGCACAATCGTTAAGATGGGGGGGCCCCGGACACCCCCCCAGGGGAGGCCATGCTCCGTCACCGCCGGGGGTTAAGACTACGTTGTCACAGTTTCACAAGGGGAGCGAAGGTGGGGGCGGCCGGTCCCAGATGCCTGGGTTCCC
>NW_020689528.1:0-3090 GCF_002925995.2 Terrapene triunguis
GCTGTCGGAAGACAGGATGCTGGGCTTGATGGACCATTGGCCTGCCCCAGTAGGGCCATTTTTATGTTCTTATCATTGGTCTGGATGGTCCAATCTTGATCTCACTGGTTCCCTGATACCCACTGCTGGGATCAATGGTGCCCTTTTGGTTGTTCTAGGATTGCTGGTCCCTTCCTAGTTGTTTCTCGGCTCAGTGGCTTCATGCTGGTCATGACCCTCATCCTGGCTGTTGTGGGTCTTGGTAACTCTGTGCTGGCTATCCATGGGTTTGCCATCTGCCTCCTGGTCACTGCTGGCATTGGTGGCCCCTGACTATTGTTGGGGTGGTTACCCTGTTCCTCTTGATTCCCCTGCCTTTGCCTTTTACCAGTTATAACCCTGTTAAGGGGGAGGGATAGCTCAGTGGTTTGAGCATTGGCCTGCTAAACCCAGGATTATGAGTTCAATCCTTGAGGGGGCCACTTAGGGATCTGGGGCAAAATCAGTACTTGGTCCTGCTAGTGAAGGCAGGGGGCTGGACTCAATGACCTTTCAAGGTCCCCTCCAGTTCTAGGAGATAACATATCTCTATTAATTATTATTACAGTTAACTCTGTCTTTCCCTTGTTAAAGTGTTGGATACTTTTTTTTTTTAAACGTGATTACTCCTTGATTGGTTTTAACTTGCAATGTCCCAGAGATAATAGCAGCTGTATATTTATTCACCTGGCCAAGGCCCCGGGCCTCACTGACAAATGCATGACTGGAAAGGAGTCTGGCTTACCTGTGTATTAGTATTGTTACAATAGATGTTGGTTATAAGAATGTGTTTAGAGTGGATGGAACGCTTGTAGGATACTGCATGTATTAACCTCACTTCAGGGGCGTGCACGGAAGATTAAACTTGACTGATTTTGGAGGGGTACATTAAACATGTTATACACATTAAACCATATCAATAAAAGCACATACATCATATGCATAGAAATAAACTGCAGTAGACTCACCATTTCAACTAAAATCCATGCGCTTGGAGCCATCTGAATAAATGTATCCCCAAGTACTTGGCTGTGGCGGGGTCACAGAGCTCCTTCGGCCCCAGGGCTGCAGCGGGGAAAGTGAGCGAGCTCTGTAACTCTCAAAATGTTTGCTAAGACTGTAAAGCCCCCACAGTTGGGGAGAAGCATGGCCAAGGGGTTGAGAGTTCAATCCTTGAGGGGGCCATTTAGGGATCTGGGGCAAAAATCTGTCTGGGGAGTGGTCCTGCTTTGAGCAGGGGGTTGGACTAGATGACCTCCTGAGGTCCCTTCCAACCCTGCTATTCTATGATTCTAAGTGTGAAATGCTACTTCACCAGTAGAGGTGTTATTTCCTCCCCAACAAAAGAAAGTCTAGAGACATCAAAGACTTGCTGTTGATTGCTTCTCCCACACCCCTGAAGAGGTAGGTGCACTTTCCCTCATCCCATCGCAGCTTGAATGCTGAGAGAAGGGAATAAAAATGCCCGTTAAGAGAAATTGTTATCTCGATGCTGCTTGCAGTCTGAGGGGCAAAGCTTTCTGAGCATAAGCAACGGATCCCCAGCTGCTCTGCGTGGGTTAATCCCAAAGGACACATAAAGCTTGAATATTATAGCAGCTACTATCATCTTTTGAAACCCAAGACTGTGTCTAGTGTGTGTGTGTTTACCTGATTTAGCTTTGTAAATAAGTTTCTTTTCTTAGTTAATAACCCTTTAGTTAGTTCATTATAGTATTGGCTACTAGCATTGTCTATTGACCCGGGGTGAGTGACTGGTCCTTTGGGACTGGGTGTAACCTGAATATTGTTGTGATTTTGTTGTTGTTGTTGTAAGGGACCATCTATCACAGAGGCAGGCTTGCCTGGGTGGCAAGATAGATCAGAGTACCCAAAGGAACTGTCTGTGGTCCCCTATTAAGACAGTTATAGTGCCTGAGAAGTTCATGCATGTTACTTGGTTGGTGAAATCTAAGTACAGAACACAGACCCAGTTGGGGGTTGGTGCTGTGTTTCTTGACAGTCTGCCCTGAGGTTGGCACCCAGGGGGGTGAGCCACTCCAGACAGCATGACAGACACTGCACACAGACTAATGTGGCAGCAGCGAGCTGAGACAAAGCCCAAATCCTGAGGTGGGACACAGAGTCACATCGGAGGGACGAGCGAGTGGACACTACTGTGCTTTGGGTGGTCCAGGAGGGGCTCCGTGTAGGAATGGCTCTAGGCTGTCTCGAGAGATGGGGCACTACTGTGTGTGCAACCTGAAATTGCTTTGGTCTCTTTGCTGCATGAGATGGCAGCAGAACTCGGGGGGGGGGGTGGGGAGAATCTACAGAAGCTGTACCACTTCAAAAGAATCTGCTCGGAGCCCTGTCTATGTTGCCCCGTGGGGGGGTGGGAGGCTCAGTTACTTATTGCCTATAAGAGCTAAGCATGGTGGTGGTTGGGCTGCTTTTGCAGGGACGAGGAACTCTCCCAACTGCTCACAACCGGCCGCTGCAAAATCGTGTGGTTCCCTTTTTGGATGGGTAGCCAGTCAAGACAGAGGCCTCCTGAGACTGTGCTGCTGGGGGAGAGCCAGAAACAACCCCATGATGGTCAGTACTGAGGATAGGGGGCAATAAGGGCCTATCCCTGAGAGGGGCTGAGCCCCCCCGTACTCCCAGGGGAGTGCAAGGGCACAGGGTATACTTGGTTCAATCCCTGTCTGACTAATCAGCATCTGAAAGCAGCTTGTGGTTGGCAGGGGGGAAAGCAGCTGAAAGGTGTCAGCCTGTCTGCCCACAGGCACTCGCTGGCCTTCTCCGAGGGTTGGATGCTCAGCTGGTATAAATTTGCATACCCCCTATTTAAGCCAGTGGGGCTACCCTGACTCACAGCCGGGGAGGATCTGGTCAGAAGTACCAGCCTCTGCCAGGGGATCTAACCTAGGGTTACCATACGTCCGGTTTTTCCCGGACATGTCCGGCTTTTTGGTAATCAAACCCCCGGCCGGGGGGAATTGCCAAAAAGCCGAACATGTCTGGGAAAAATACCAGCCAGGCACTTCCCCTCCCACGGCTGCTGTGCTCCTCCCCTGACTCTTCGGCTCT
>NW_020689529.1:0-5090 GCF_002925995.2 Terrapene triunguis
TTTTCTTTTTACATCCTCGGGAGTAGCTTGTTAGAAAGTCTCTGTTAACTCAGCAGCAGCCAGAGCTAAGTACATCCCAGTTTCAGTCAACTGCAGAGGGTGTGACCCAGCACAAGAAAACAGGAAAATGACTACCAAAGAAGTAGCTAACAAAATAGAACTGGCCAGACTAGAAGCAGAAGAAAATGAGAGAAAACATCAGAGACTGCTTGAAATTAAAAAACTCGAGAAAGAAGCTGAAGAGGAGGCCCATAAAAGAGAAGAAAAAGCCAAACAGGAGGCCCATGAAAGAGAAGAGAAAGCCAAACAGGAGGCCCATGAAAGAGAAGAAAAAGCCAAACAGGAGGCCCATAAAAGAGAGATGGAACTGGAAGCAGCAAGGACTAGGCAGGGTGCATCAGACCATCCTAACAACTCCTCTCCAGGTACCACTTCCCATCCCAGGAAATTCCCTACCTACAAGGCAGGCGATGATACTGAGGCCTTCTTAGAAAATTTTGAAAGGGCCTGCCTTGGATACAGCATCCCTCCACCCCAGTACATGGTAGAGCTGAGACCGCAGCTCAGTGGACCCTTAGCAGAGGTGGCGGCTGAAATGCCTAAGGAACACATGAACAGTTATGAACTTTTTAAAAACAAGGCCAGAATCAGAATGGAGCTAACACCTGAGCATGCCCGTCGGCGGTTCAGAGCCCTAAGGTGGAAACCTGATGTGTCATTTACCCGACATGCCTACCACATTGGAAAAAATTGGGATGCCTGGATATCAGGAGCAAATGTTAAATCTACGGAAGAGTTGCCCTTCCTATTGCAAATGGAGCAGTTTTTAGAGGGTGTTCCTGAGGAAATAGAAAGGTACATCCTAGATGGGAAGCCCAAAACTGTAACCGAGGCGGGGGAGATTGGAGCCAAACGGGTGGAGGTGACAGAAAAGAAAAAAGCTAGTAGCAGTTGGAGCGAATATCAGAAGGGGCAAGCCGAAACAAAACCTTATCGCCGGGGACAACCCAAGGCCCCACCCACATCCCAAGGGAAACCCCAGACGCCTTCTCACCCCACCCCACCAGTCTCCACCAACCCACATCGCCCCAGTGATACCTTAGCAGGGCGATGTTTTAAATGTAATGAACTGGGGCATATAAAGGCTCACTGCCCCAAGAACCCCAACCGATTACAGTTCATTACACCCCAATCACACCAAGGATCCCCAGACCCAGATGCCTCTCTCATACCCTCGGAGCGAAGGGAAACCTTGAGAGTGGGCGGAAAGAAGGTTAACGCTTGGAGGGATACTGGGGCACAAGTGTCAACTATCCACCAATCCCTAGTGGACCCCAAACTCATCAACCCGGAGGCTACAGTGACAATTCAACCCTTCGTGTCACAGTCTGTAACCTTGCCTACAGCCCAGTTGCATGTCCAGTACAAGGGCTGGGCAGGAATGTGGACTTTTGCAGTCTATGACAATTATCCCATCCCCATGCTGCTGGGGGAAGACTTGGCCAACCATGTGAAGCTAGCCAAGAGGGTGGGAATAGTCACCCGCAGCCAGGCTAAGCAAGCTTTCACCCCCATCCCTGTTCCTGAGCCGTCCACCAGAGCCCCGTCGGTGTTACCGGAGACCCAAACACAGGTGGTGGAACCGGATCCCCTGCCAACGACTGCAAGAGCCGTAGTGGATCCAATCCCAGAGACCCAGCCAAAGCCAGTCCCAGAACCGGAACTGGCAACGCAACCAGCACCAGAACCATTGCCGGCACTGAGTCCAGCGCTTGCAAACCCGTCTACAACTCCAATGCCAGAGGGCACCAGCGAGCCTGAACTGGCGGAAGCAGCAGATAACCCTACCCAAGAGGCTCAGCCAGAGCCTGAGATACCACATAGTGCACCAGCGGACAGCGATTCACAGTCAATGGAAACAGCCCCAGCACCTGCATCGCTTCCAGAGGGACCAAGCCACAGTCCACAGTCCAAGGAGGAACTGATGTCTCCAGCATCAAGGGAGCAGTTCCAGGCCGAGCAGGAAGCAGATGACAGCCTTCAGAAAGCTTGGGCGGCGGCACGGAGCACCCCACCGCCTCTCAGCTCTTCTAATCGATCCCGGTTTGTTGTAGAAAAAGGACTTTTATACAAGGAGACTCTTTCTGGTGGGCACCAGGAAGACTGGCATCCTCAAAGACAGTTGGTAGTTCCCACTAAGTATCGGGTAAAGCTCTTGAGCTTAGCCCATGATCATCCCAGTGGCCATTCTGGGGTGAACAGAACCAAAGACCGGTTGGGGAAGTCCTTCCACTGGGAGGGAATGGGCAAGGACGTTGCTAATTATGTCCGGTCTTGTGAGGTGTGCCAACGAGTGGGAAAGCCCCAAGACCAGGTTAAAGCCCCTCTCCAGCCACTACCCATAATTGAGGTCCCATTTCAGCGAGTAGCTGTGGATATTCTGGGTCCTTTCCCAAAGAAGACACCCAGAGGAAAGCAGTACGTACTGACTTTCATGGATTTTGCTACCCGATGGCCGGAAGCTGTACCCTTAAGCAACACCAAGACTAAAAGTGTGTGCCAGGCATTAGCAGACATTTTTGCCAGGGTAGGTTGGCCCTCCGACATCCTTACAGATTCGGGAACTAATTTCCTGGCAGGGAACATGAAAAACCTGTGGGAAGCTCATGGGGTGAATCACTTGGTTGCCACCCCTCATCACCATCAAACCCATGGTCTGGTGGAGAGGTTTAATGGAACTTTGGGGGCCATGATACGTAAATTCATAAATGAACACTCCAATGATTGGGACCTAGTGTTGCAGCAGTTGCTTTTTGCCTACAGGGCTGTACCACATCCCAGTTTAGGGTTTTCACCATTTGAACTTGTGTATGGCCGCGAGGTTAAGGGGCCATTACAGTTGGTGAAGCAGCAATGGGAGGGGTTTACGCCTTCTCCAGGAACTAACATTCTAGACTTTGTAAGCAACCTACAAAACACCCTCCGACACTCTTTAGCCCTTGCTAAAGAAAACCTAAAGGATGCTCAGGAAGAGCAAAAGGCCTGGTATGATCAACATTCCAGAGAACGGTCCTTCAAAGTAGGAGACCAAGTCATGGTCTTAAAGGCGCTCCAGGCCCATAAAATGGAAGCGTCGTGGGAAGGACCATTCACGGTCCAGGAGCGCCTAGGAGCTGTTAACTATCTCATAGCCTCCCCCACCTCCAACATAAAGCCTAAGGTATACCATGTTAATTCTCTTAAGCCCTTTTATTCCAGAGAATTAAACATTTGCCAGTTTACAGCCCAGGAAACAGATGACGTGGAGTGGCCTGCAGGTGTCTACTACGAAGGAAAAAGGAATGGTGGCGTGGAAGAGGTGAACCTCTCCACGACCCTGGGACGTCTGCAGCGACAGCAGATCAAGGAGCTGTGCACAAGCTTTGCACCGATTTTCTCAGCCACTCCAGGACGGACCGAACGGGCATACCACTCCATTGACACAGGTAATGCTCACCCAATTAGAACCCCACCCTACCGGGAGTCACCTCATGCCCAAGCTGCTATACAAAGGGAGATCCAGGACATGCTACAGATGGGTATAATCCGCCCCTCTACCAGTGCATGGGCATCTCCAGTGGTTCTAGTTCCCAAACCAGATGGGGAAATACGCTTTTGCGTGGACTACCGTAAGCTAAATGCTGTAACTCGTCCTGACAACTATCCAATGCCACGCACAGATGAGCTATTGGAAAAATTGGGACATGCCCAATTCATCTCTACTTTAGACTTAACCAAAGGGTACTGGCAAGTACCACTAGATGAACCCGCTAAGGAAAGGTCTGCCTTCGTCACCCAGGCAGGGGTGTATGAATTCAATGTACTCCCTTTCGGGTTGCGAAATGCACCCGCCACCTTCCAAAGACTTGTAGATGGTCTCCTAGCGGGATTGGGAGAATCTGCAGTTGCCTACCTCGATGATGTGGCCATTTTTTCTGATTCATGGACAGAACACCTGGAGCACCTGGAAAAAGTCTTCGAGCGCATCCGACAGGCAGGACTAACTGTTAAGGCTAAAAAGTGTCAAATAGGCCAAAACAGAGTGACGTACCTGGGGCACCAGGTGGGTCAAGGAACTATAAATCCCCTACAGGCCAAAGTGGATGCTATCCAAAAGTGGCCGGTTCCAAAGTCAAAGAAACAGGTCCAATCCTTCTTAGGCTTGGCCGGATATTATAGGCGATTTGTACCACACTACAGCCAAATCGCCGCCCCGCTGACAGACCTAACCAGAAAGAAACAGCCAAATGCAGTTCAGTGGACTGATAAGTGTCAAGAGGCCTTTAACCAGCTTAAGGCAACACTCATGTCTGACCCTGTGCTAAGGGCCCCAGACTTTGACAAACCGTTCCTAGTAACCACAGATGCGTCCGAGCGAGGCGTGGGAGCAGTTTTAATGCAGGAAGGACCGGATCAAGAATTCCATCCTGTCGTGTTTCTCAGCAAGAAACTGTCTGAGAGGGAAAGCCACTGGTCAATCAGCGAAAAGGAATGCTACGCCATTGTGTACGCGCTGGAAAAGCTACGCCCATATGTTTGGGGACGGCGTTTCCAACTACAAACAGACCATGCTGCGCTACAGTGGCTTCATACCGCCAAGGGAAATAACAAAAAACTTCTTCGATGGAGTTTAGCTCTCCAAGATTTTGATTTTGAAATACAACACATTTCGGGAGCTTCTAACAAAGTGGCTGATGCACTCTCCCGGGAAAGTTTCCCAGAGTTAACTGGTTAACAATTGTTCTTGAAATGAAACATATTGTTAGTTTTTATATAATCAGTAGTATGTCTAAAGGTACATGTGTCTTATTAACTCTGTTTTCTCCTAGAACTCCAGGAAGAAATCACAGCCAGTGTGGAACCAAACGTCCAACACTATCTGTGATTTGGGGGGCGTGTCATAACTATAAAGGGAAGGGTAACAGCTCTCTGTGTACAGAGACTCCAAATCCTTTTACCTGTAAAGGGTTAAGAAGCTCGGGTAACCTGGCTGACACCTGACCCGAAGGACCAATAAGGGGGCAAGATACTTTCAAATCTTGGGGGGGGAA
>NW_020689530.1:0-3590 GCF_002925995.2 Terrapene triunguis
CGCCTGGCTTGATCCGAGCTGCCGGCTTCCCAGACATGGGAATGGGAATTTCCCCCAGATCCAGCTCGGCAGCTGGAGCCCAGAGCTGCTAGGCCTTGGTGGGGAAGGCGTGGGCTGGGGAGCGGGGGGAGGGAGGGAGGAAGTGGGGGGCGTGGACAGCTGTAAATCCCTGTGTTAGCCGCGGGCCGGAAGGCCACACCCAGCGCCGTTGCCCGCCGGCCCCGAGCGGCCATGGAGTGCATCGTCCGCCCGGCCCAGAGCGCCGACTGCGACCACCTCATGGGCATGATCCGTGTGAGCTGCCGCGGGGCAGGGGTGGGGGCCGGAGGGCATCAGCCTGGGGACCGGGGACATCAGGACGCCAGGGTTCCCTTCCGGTGTGACCTTGGGGCCCCCTCCCGGGGAAACGTTCTGTGCCTCGGTTTCCCCAGAGGTGGTGTCACAGAGTGTGGGGGGACACAAGGCCCTGCCCCCCCCCCGGCTTCCTGCGATTCACCATGACTCTCAGCCAGCCAGTAACGCAGAAGGTTTATTTAGACGACAGGAACACAGTCCAAGACAGGTCTTGCAGGCACAGACAACAGGACCCCCTCAGTTAGGTCCATCTTGGGGTCCCAGGGCACCCTAGCCCCCTTGGGAGGTCAAAGCCCCGTCTGCCTCCCAGCCATTCCACCAGCCAGCCCTGAACTCTCTCTCCAGCCTTTGTTCAGTTTCCTGTGCAAAGGTTTCACCTGGCCTCTAACCCCTTCCTGGGTTCTCATGTTACATGCTCAGGTATCTTCCCTCCGTCAGTCTCCCATCCCCCAATGCAGACCGTCCTAGCCACACTCCCCTGTCAGCATACAAAGGCCACATTAAGAACAGTCCCAGTTCGTCACATCTCTCCCCCCTTCGAGACCGAACTGAGTGGGGTCATTTCAGCCAGTGACCCGGGGAAGTTCGAACCTACCCCCGTTCCCATGGATGCTCCAACATCCCTCCCATTCCTTGGTGAGAATTACACCAGGCCCCTCCAGTTTCACGCCCCCCCTTAGGTCGGGGGTGCTCGAGGGCATTCGCAGTTCGCATGTGGGAAGGGTTATGCGGCCTGTGCCCTTTTCCCACCCCAATACCCCTGGGGTTCCAACGGGGCTGGGGTCTTCTCCCAGCGCTCCAGTCTGGAGGTCTGTGATTCGGGCTCTCTTGGTTCAGAGCCCCCCTTTTTACCCTGGCCGCCCTTTGGAAAGGCTCCTCTATGCTGGGCAAGGGTTCTAAAGCCATTTTCCCCTTGTCCCGGGCCTTCCTCCCCCTCTGACAGGGGTCACAGGATCGGCAGTACTGCCGGACAGTATCAAAGACCCCAGGCCAGTAAAAGCTCCGTAGCAGCCTCTGCTGGGTACGCCAGGTTCCCTGGTGCCCTGAGAGGGGAATGTCATGGGCCCGGTACAGCAGCTGGCGGCGATACTTCTGGGGTACCACCAGCTGCCTCCTGATCCCCCCTGACTCCATTTTCCCTAGGGGAGCCCATTCTCGGTACAAGAACCCCTTCTCCCACAGGAACCTTTTCCGGCCACCTCTCCCCATGGTCTGTACCGCACCGAGGTCGGCCAGGTCCCTTATCTTCCGCAAGGAGGGATCTTTCTGCACCTCGGCCTGGAACTCAGCAGCTGGGACAGGGATGGCCACCTGTTCTCTCTCACCGGCTGGGCCTGAAGCCGCCGCCTCCCTGAGCCGTGTCCCTGGGTGTTCCCTTCCCACCAGGTTAGGGTCCTGCGCCTCGGGCAAGGCACCCTCCCCAAGGTCAGGGCGCAGCGCTCCTCGCCGGCTCTGACTGCGGGTCACAACCAGTGCATTCTGGGGGTTGCTTGGCCAGTCCTCCAGGTCCCCCCCCATCAACACCTCAGTGGGCAAATACGGATGTACCCCCACGTCCTTGGGGCCCTCCTTGGGCCCCCACTTCAGGCGTACCCTCGCCACAGGTACCTTGAATGGGGTCCCACCCACCCCATCAGAGTCAGGAAGGTGTTGGGCACCATCCGACCTGAGGCCACCACCTCGGGCCGGACCAGTGTCACCTCTGCGCCCGTATCCCAGTATCCATCGACCTTCCTCTCATCCACCTCCAGGGGAACAAGGTACTCTCTCCGGAGGGACCGCCCCGCGCCCACCGTATAAACCAAAAACCCTGAGTCTGGAGCATCCAGCCCCCCAGAGGAGCTGGCCTGGAGCTCTCCTTCCTCCTTAGCAGGTGGTATTCTGCCAGCCCCTCTTCCCTGGGAGTGCCGCCTCTCGCCCGGCTGGGTCTCTACCCAGTCAACCCTCTGTGGGTCTGGTCTGCTCAGTCTGTCCCTGAGTCTGGGGCACTGGGCCCGTATGTGACCTCTCTGGACACAGTGATAGCAGACCATGTCCCATGTGTCCCCTCGAGCCGGTCGGTTGTCCCTGACCCTGGGCATTCCCCATGGGAGGGGATTTCCCACATCCCCCTTTTGGGAGGTACCCGGGTGACTCTCTCTCTGCATCGCGGCGGGCCTGCTCCTTTGGGACTCCTCTCTGCCAGCCCCTGACCGGCTCTTCACAAACTCATCGGCCAGCCGGCCTGCATGTCGCGGGTTCTCTGTTTTTTTGTCCACCAACCACAGCCTCAGGTCGGATGGGCACCGCTCATACAGTTGCTCCAATACCAGCAGGTTAACCAGGTCCTCCTTTGTCTGGGCCCCATCTGCCCACTTGCTGGCGTATCCCTCCATGCGGACGGCTAGTTGCAGATATGAGATCTCAGGGGTTTTATCCTGACTCCGGAACCTTTCCCGGTACATCTCAGGAGTCAGCCCAAACTCACGTAGCAGGGCCTTTTTGAATAGTTCGTAGTCCCCTTTCTCCGCCTCGTCCAGTTGACGGTACAATGCCACGGCTTTGGGGTCCAGTAAGGGGGTGAGAACCCGGAGTCTGTCCGCAGGATCAACCTGGTGCAGCTCACAGGCCGTCTCAAATGCATCCAGGAAGTCATCCATGTCCTCCCCCTCCTTACGTGGGGCCAGGATGCACTTATCAAAGCTCCGTGCAGCCCTGGGTCCCCCCTCACTCACCGCAGCCGGGGTCGCGCGGCCCTTCAGCCTCGCCAGCTCCAGTTCATGATGCCTCAGCCTCTCTCTCTCTTCATGCTGCCTCTGTCTCTCATTCTCCTCCCGTTCATGATGCCTCTGTCTCTCTTTCTCCTCCTGTTCATGCTGTCTCTGGTGTTCACGATCCTCCAGCTCTCTCAGTTTTAGCTCTTTCTCCCATCCCAGCCCATTCCGCTCCATGGATGCCGCACGTGGCCGGGAGGATCCCCTGCTGGCCGGGGGGATCACTGCGCCCTCGGTATTTGCTGGGCTCCTCCCCACCCTTCCCCTAGGCATAGGAAGGAGGGGTCTCGGGAAGCCCTCAGCAGCCGGCTGACCACTCCCAGATGGGACAGACACTGGGGCCTGCGCTGCCTCTGCCAGGCTGCTTCCCTCAGAGACAGGGATCAGTTCATTCGCGCGATCTCGCTTCTCCAGCTGGGCAATGAGCTGTTCTTTGGTGAGCCTCCCAATGCGCACCCCCCTCTGCTTGCACAGCTCCACCAG
>NW_020689531.1:0-2283 GCF_002925995.2 Terrapene triunguis
GCCAATTTGTAACACTGACAGACCCCAATTGTCAGCGGGCGGGATCGAATGTGGGTCCTCTAAAGCTTAGTGCATGAGCCAAAAGCCACATGGCTCTTAGCTATGGCTGTAGAGCAGACTCATTAATATCTCTAAGTGGTCCCGGTGTCACTAGAGAGGACAGAACACCACACCCAGGAGGTGTGTGGTTTACATAATGTTCTCATAACTCACACTGGTATCTAGCGGAGTTTATCCCTTAGTTCAGGTACCACAGGTTCTTATTTCTAGTACTTAAAGTGTTAGCTTCAAACTCCACTGTTGGTCCAAGCTAGGTTGGTTATAAATATGGAGCTTAATATGAGGTTTGAACTTGGGGAGACCTCAGATGCTTGGGACAAACTTCTTAGTATAGGGGAAATATGGATTCAACTCTGGTAGAGTTTAGGTAACTACCTCTCCCTCTGGTAGCTAGGCCGTGGAAGAGATTTATTAGTCCATGCTGCTTTAATGACTGGAGTTAGTCTTTTAGCTCAAGTGGTGGATAAAGGCTATGGATAACTCTCATATAAAGGGAGACTGAACAGACAGGGACTGTTTACCTTAGAAAAGAGATGAATAAACAGGGATGTGATGCATCCGAGGGTGCTAAAGGAGTTGGCGGATGAGATTGCAGAGCCATTAGCCAATATTTTTGAAAACTCATGGCGATCGGGGGAGGTCCCGGATGACTGGAAAAAGGCTAATGTAGTGCCCATCTTTAAAAAAGGGAAGAAGGAGGATCCGGGGAACTACAGGCCAGTCAGCCTCACCTCAGTCCCTGGAAAAATCATGGAGCAGGTCCTCAAGGAATCAATTATGAAACACTTAGAGGAGAGGAAAGTGATCAGGAAGAGTCAGCATGGATTCACCAAGGGGAGGTCGTGCCTGACTAACCTAATTGCCTTCTATGATGAGATAACTGGCTCTGTGGATGAGGGGAAAGCAGTGGATGTGTTATTCCTTGACTTTAGCAAAGCTTTTGATACGGTCTCCCACAGTATTCTTGCCAGCAAGTTAAAGAAGTATGGGCTGGATGAATGGACTATAAGGTGGATAGAAAGCTGGCTAGATCGTCGGGCTCAACGGGCAGTGACCAATGGCTCCATGTCTAGTTGGCAGCCAGTTTCAAGCGGAGTGCCCCAAGGGTCGGTCCTGGGGCCGGTTTTGTTTAATATCTTTATTAATGATCTGGAGGATGGAGTGGACTGCACTCTCAGCAAGTTTGTCGATGACACTAAACTAGGAGGCGTGGTAGATACACTAGAGGGTAGGGATCGGATACAGAGGGACCTAGACAAATTAGAGGATTGGGCCAAAAGAAACCTGATGAGGTTCAACAAGGACAAGTGCAGAGTCCTGCACTTAGGACGGAAGAATCCCATGCACAGCTACAGACTAGGGACCGAATGGCTAGGTAGCAGTTCTGCAGAAAAGGACCTAGGGGTCACAGTGGACGAGAAGCTGGATATGAGTCAACAGTGTGCTCTTGTTGCCAAGAAGGCTAACGGCAGTTTGGGCTATATAAGTAGGGGCATTGCCAGCAGATCGAGGGATGTGATCGTTCCCCTTTATTCGACATTGGTGAGGCCTCATCTGGAGTACTGTGTCCAGTTTTGGGCCCCACACTACAAGAAGGATGTGGAAAAATTGGAAAGAGTCCAGCGGAGGGCAACAAAAATTAGGGGTCTGGAGTGCATGACTTATGAGGTGAGGCTGAGGGAACTGGGATTGTTTAGTCTCCAGAAGAGAAGAATGAGGGGGGATTTGATAGCAGCCTACAACTACCAGAAGGGGGGTTCCAAAGAGGATGGAACTCGGCTGTTCTCAGTGGTGGCAGATGACAGAACAAGGAGCAATGGTCTCAAGTTGCAGTGGGGGAGGTCTGGGTTGGATATTAGGAAACACTATTTCACTAGGAGGGTGGTGAAGCACTGGAATGCGTTACCTAGGGAGGTGGTGGAGTTTCCTTCCTTGGAGGTTTTTAAGGCCCGGCTTGACAAAGCCCTGGCTGGGATGATTTAGTTGGGAATTGGTCCTGCTTTGAGCAGGGGGTTGGACTAGATGACCTCCTGAGGTCCCTTCCAACCCTGATATTCTATGATTCTATGAATTCTCCCTCAGGCCTCAAGGGGAGACCTCGGGAAGGAGACTGGCTGCAGCAAACCAAGGGGGGTCTCTGAGATTGCCCCTGCCCTGCAGCCTGTCCTCCCTGGCCGTTGCCATGGACTCTCTCTGAGGTCACCGTCTCCCAACCTCTTTTCA
>NW_020689532.1:0-2171 GCF_002925995.2 Terrapene triunguis
GAAATCTTTGCCTCCCATCGATATCCACATTTAAAAGCAGAGGTTGCTCCCTGACTGTAAATGCAATGAGGCCGATGCACGTTGGTTGGTAGTAACTGAGCACGTAACACCTGCGGTTCTCCAGTTCAGTGGATGTATCGGCTCAATACAACTCAATGAGATTCAATTTCATTTGGCCTTTGAGAAGGCGGAACTCCTCCGAGTGAAGCAGTCATTTGTGATTTCCTTGAATGCTAGGGCAATCATTCAGCTCTTCTGAGTTCAGTGAATGAACCACTATTTCCTCATCACGAACATTACCAGAGCAAGTGCCTCTGCTCCCTCCGCCTGCTTCTTCCTTGCTTTAATAATGGGCTTCGTCACCTTGCAGCATCAGCACCAGCTGCTGACTTTGTTTGCAACCCAGTGGGTGGCGCCCCCTGCGCCCACACCATTCCTTGATCATTTGAATGGGCCGCCATGGGAGGCCGGAGTGCAACAGCCTTCACGCCTTGGAGACAAAAGGAGCAGCTGGCTTTGGGGATGCTGATCGGTTTTTGGTGTCAGGAACGATTCGGGAAATTAGGGCTGCCCACTTCAGAACACAC
This sequence comes from Terrapene triunguis, assembly GCF_002925995.2. Lineage (NCBI taxonomy): Eukaryota > Metazoa > Chordata > Testudines > Emydidae > Terrapene > Terrapene triunguis. Next base: position 588 of record NW_020689532.1, read on the forward strand.
AACAGGGCACTGGCTTTTCACACTCTCCTGACGCATGGGTGCGTATGCCAGGTGTGATCAGTGCTGGTTGAAATTGCTGGGTTTCATTGCCCAGGCATCAGACGAGACATCCCTGCTCCTGCAGCTTTCAAACAATGTTCACAATGGTGCAAACGAATCCAAGAGGCATTTGCACGGGCATCTTGTCCCATCCATGTCACTGACAGGAGGTCGATATGCAGTGTTGTTGTAGCCAGGTTGGTCCCAGGATCCTGGAGAGACAAGGTGGGTGAGGTAACAGCTGAAGTTGGTCCAATAAAAGATATTGCCTCACCCGCCTTTTCTCAGCAATAGATCTGAGCATACATGGGAAGACCCTCCACAAGGTTCTGTTTTGATAATCGGGCCTCCAGATTTACCCTAATTGTGAGTTCAGCTGTAAAAAAAGTGAGTGAAAGTTTATAAAGTGTCACAATAACCTATAATAACAAAAGTACCAAAAAAACATAGACGGAAAGACTGAATGAGTACGGACAAAAAGGCCTCCCCCTGCAATTCAAGGACTGTGTTAAGATCATGCCTGGTAAACAAGAACAGCTGAGACCGGAGAGCAATGAACCAAAATTGGGGTGTCAGAAAGTAGATTTAACTGGTGGACAAAATAGTGGGGGATGGGCCATTCTATCCACCAGTCCCTTTCAGGGTCCTTAAAAGAAAAAAGACTTTGGAAAAGGGGTGAACATTACCAGAGGGGAAAAGCTGGCTACCAGGATGCTGGCTGACTGAAGAAGAGAAGGGGAAGGAGTGAGTGCCAACCCCCCTTGGTTTTTTGGGATCTCAAGCCTTCTTCACCCTAACCCTGAGATCTGTCCTGACCAGGCCACAGAGAGGGACCCAGATGACATTGCCACCTCTACTGGCTCTGGCTAAATCCCGACCAGCAGTTGGGATGTAAGACATTGTTCCCCCACATGAAGGGGGAACAATGTCTTACATCCCAACTGCTGGTCGGGATTTAGCCAGAGCCAGTAGAGGTACTTTCCTTCCCTACCTTATTTCTTCTCTCGTTTTTCCTTCTGTCTAATGAGAGTCTGGCTCAGCTGCTCACGACTGAATATTTTGCAACACTGCTGTAAGCCTGTGACCCAAAACAGGCCGCTAGAAGCAACGCTCTAAGCAGCCCAATGCTGGTACAAGTTTGCCAGGTCTCAGAACAGCTGATAAGGCCGTGTACTGTGCCTGTGTTTGCCCAGCATGGAGCGTGCGCGTTGTGACGTTGCACTTTATATGATTTTATGAAAGTATGCTGATGAATATGAATATAATGTAACTGGAATATGCTTCATGCAAAAGGTCTCTTGTAAGGTATCATTACAAAGCTTATAGTCTACTGAGTGTGGTCATCCTATTTCTATAAATGTATCACTCTTGTATCTGGAACTAGAAATATAAAATATAACCCTGAGGGCCTATTGTAATTATGCAAAGTGTGGGCCATTAATGATGGTTTGGAATCTTGATGGCTCCCATTAACCAGGACCATTGTCTGTAGATGGCTGTGTTTTACCTGTGAGTCTTCCTGTATAGGTGTGTGCTGGCAAGTGG
>NW_020689533.1:0-3285 GCF_002925995.2 Terrapene triunguis
CCCCCCCCCCCCCACACACACCCCAGCCTTCTGTCCTGAACCCCCTCCCCCAGCCCTCTGCCCTGACCCCTGAAACACTCCCCCCACCCCCAGGTCTAGGGTCCTGGCCTCAGGCCCTGATCAGCCCTCTGCCGGCCTAGGTGAACAGAACTCCAGGCTGGCAGCGAGCTGAGCAGGCTGGTGGCGTAAGATCAGCATTTTAATTTAATTTTAAATGAGGCTTCTTAAACATTTTGAAAACCTTGTTTACTTTACATACAATAGTTTAGTTATATAATATAGACTTATAGAAAGAGATCTTCTAAAAACGTTAAAATGTATTACCGGCACGCGAAACCTTAAATTAGAGTGAATAAATGAAGACTCGGCACACCACTTCTGAAAGGTTGCCGACCCCTGGTGTAGCTCAAAAGCTTGTCTCTCTCACCAATAGAAGTTTGTCTAATAAAAAATATTATCTCATCACCTTGTCTCTCCATTTTAAAAATAATAATTTATCATGGCAAATATCTACACACACACACAACCTATTCTAAGCAGGTGTTGGAAAATATTAAACACCTTTTATTGTATTTATTTCACATACACAGACACACACACGTCAAAGGCAGATTTTCTGAGCTGTGAAAACAAGTTAAAATTAGGGTTGGAAAAAAGTTGAAATACCACTTAAATAATAAGACTTGTCAGAAAAGAAATGGTATTAAAATTTAATTATATTTATTCAAATTTCTATTGTTAAAGCCAGGGTGATTTATTTTAGTACTATTAGATATCCATATTGAAAATCATCAGCAAAGTAAAACAGAAATTAGATATGCTAGGATATTGAGCAACCTCTTCTAATTCTTAAGGAAGCTAAATAAGAATTATAGATTCTTAAATTAAAGCACTTAAATTTAAAAAAATTTACCATTCTTTAGATTTTGATTTCCTGTCTGGTCCTGGTAATTATACACAGTCTTAGTCTTCATGGCATACATTTATTTACTTTTGGATCACATTCTAAACTACGGTATCAAGTAAATAGTAAGTGGCATAAAACATGCTAAACTTCTCTTTCCTCTACTTGGAACAACTGCTTCAGATAACCAAGTCACTTTGTGCTTCCCCCTTTTCTAATTGCATTATAGCTATGTGGACTACAATAATTCAAACAAAGATTTTATTTGTTCAAAAGCAGCATCTTTCAGGCTACACACAAGTATTATCCATTGCAGCCTACAGCCAGCATTCCGACTAATAATAAACAAATGAATTTGAACAAGCAGCTTCACTATACGTTGTTCCTGAAACATACCATCCTCATAGCCGCACTCTTGGCTAAGAATTCTTTTTGGTGTTTACCACCAACTAAAGAGACCTTATTCAAAACTTTTGGAAAGGTATAGTTCCAGGTGTCCCATTTTGAACTCTGCTAATTTAGAAACAAGTTTAATTCTGGAAGCAGGAAACAAAGTAAATCTGTAGAAATATAGTTCAGTTTTCCAGTCTCTGGGCAGGTCTACACTACCCGCCTGAATCGGCGGGTAGAAATCGACCTCTCGGGGATCGATTTATCGCGTCCCGTCAGGACGCGACAATCGATCCCCGAATCGACGCTCTTACTCCACCAGCGAAGGTGGGAGTAAGAGCCGTCGACAGGAAGCCGCGAAGGTCGATTTTGCCGCCGTCCTCACAGCAGGGTAAGTCGGCTGCGATACGTCGAATTCAGCTACGCTATTCGCGTAGCTGAATTTGCGTATCTTAAATCGACCCCCCCCTGTAGTGAAGACGTAGCCTCTGCCTGAGCTGGAGACCCATCTGGAAGTCCCTGTTCAGCACTCCTTAAAAACAGACTGCAGGGTTTCCTTATTCTCTAAGTTATTGACAGAACCCTATGTCTCAATTTAGGTCTAGGTATCTAAGTATTATTTTAGAATCTGAAATACCTAGCAACAAAACAAGACACACTTTCAGGAGTTGATGGCAATCCTTTCCTAGACAAACTGGCTCAATATTCAGAAGTGACAGAATCCATCTTTTTCTTCCTCCTCCTCCTTAGCGTATGCGCAACGTGCCTCAGGTAGCATGTGACCACAATTCGTCACCAAATTTGGTCCGCTGGTTGGATCATTAGCTTCCCTGACCCAGGCCAGATATGATGGGGAGTGTGACGTGATGAAAGCTTGTAACTGAAAAAAGAACAGGAGTACTTGTGGCACCTTAGAGACTAACAAATTTATTAGAGCATAAGCTTTCGTGGGCTACAGCCCACGTCTTTGGCTGTAGCCCACGAAAGCTTATGCTCTAATAAATTTGTTAGTCTCTAAGGTGCCACAAGTACTCCTGTTCTTTTTGCGGATACAGACTAACACGGCTGCTACTCTGAAGCTTGTAACTGAGTACAGTACCCTCAGAACTGGAAAGCAATCCCAAATTTCACATTCATACATACAGATCAAGACATCCATCTAACCTTTAAGCATATTTAGCCTTTAAGATTATTTTCTTCAACAAAATGCTAGTAATTATCCAGGGGTTACATCTGGGGACTGGGAAACAACAACAAACTCTGTTGCAGACCCTGTAAGTGATTCACTGCATAACTTGAACTTTGCAAACTCTAGATGCAAGGCATATTTGGGTCTGATCCAACTCCTATGAAGTCAATGGAAAAGATTCTCATTGATTTCAGTGGACCTTGAGGAGGGCCCTAAAAGTGCAAGGCATTATTACAGATGTAATCAGATTCATTTTATTATTTTTCCTATTCAGTGGTGCCTCCCACAGATTCAAATGACTTTTCCAGTGGTTTTAACCACCCTCCTTACGCTGTTCATTGTGATACTGAATCTGGCAATTATCTTTAGCTCCAATGTATTTAACATTAACTGCTAGACTGTATCAGCTACTCTACAGTAATAAGTTTAGATGGTTTATCTTCTCAACGTAGTATGTTAATAAAATGTACCAATACCAAATGCCTTTGTAATTATAGTGAGGATACATGATCAACACCAAAGAGTTAGTTGTAATTGAATGCAGACCTATTTGCTGTGCTCTCCACTACTCTGCACATTTGCTTCAGGTAGTGATGGTTACTTATGGGTAACAGGTTTTCTATATAATTTTTTTTTAAGTATTTTACCAACTTTTCTTATGATAAATGACGAACTAGCCTGGTAAAACTAATTACATTTATTTTTCCTTATCTTACAAGCTATTACCTTACTTTTCAATGTATAACTTTGGTAGAGGAAAGAGCGTGCCAGGGATTTGTACAAATTGACTATTTGCTCATTA
>NW_020689534.1:0-2201 GCF_002925995.2 Terrapene triunguis
GCAACGGCACCCAAAATAATCACTCTACACAGCAGACCCTGGCCCCTTCCCAGCCGTAATCTCTCAGAGTCCCGTACCCAATGAGAAAGCACACGGCCTGTGAAGAATACTACAGCGAGCACAGATGAGCAATTCAAAGCACTGACCGCTTACTCACAGCCAGTTATGCGGGAGTCAGAAAGCTGAGGACTGTTCACGTCTGCTGACAAGGATGCTCATGTCTGCTTACAAGGATGCCCAGTCTGCTCATGTCCACTTCTCCCAGTTTCTCCTCGAGATAGGGCTCCTGGAAAATTCCTCTGGAAGCGCAGCTGCAAAAGCCAAGCATGAGCCATCACTACACAAACCTCTATTGGTGCTTCAAATCTTGCCCTCATCCTGGCCTCCCTCTCCAATCCCATCTACCTCGGCCCCACTCGACGAACAGAGACCAAGATTACACCGACAGTCAGAGCCCTGGATGATTTTCCTCCCCTCCTACTTCTCCACGGCTCCCGAGACCTGGCCTGTGGGGATGCACACGTAGCACACCTGCCCGTGTCTTACGAAGGAAGCAGCAAGAGGAAAGGAAAGGACAGACAGAGAGATAGAGGGTGTGTGTTGGCCAACGTACTAGAGGAGAGAGACAGAGAGAGAAAAACATGGGAGGAAAGCAAGCAACTCACCACCTGGATTCATCCTCCTGAATCCAATCTTCCTCTGCGGAGGACACACCGCTGCTGGCCAGAGAAATGAGCAACCACTGAAAATAGGGACCTTTTCTCCCTCGTAACCACAGCTAGTCAGGAACCTTTTCATACAAACCCAGCCCTACCGTACTGGGCTTCTCTACCTGGACTCAGGTTGCAAGTGAGCAGAGCCCTCATGAAACCAGACACTTATCTCACTGACAGCGGCGTCTCCTCGGTTCCCAGATAAGACGGCTTTTGCGTGGCATCAACAATGCTCAGAGTCTCGACGCTTTCGCTCGCTTTCCATCGCATCAGGGCAGTAGACTGACACGTGAATTTGTTTTCCTTGGTACTAAATCCAGCGGGGGAGGGGGGGATTAGCATCTCCGTCTGCAATGTCGCGTAGTCTCTTCATTTCACATCTCCCATATCCCACGGCTCCACCCTCAACCCATCTCCCATTACTACATTACAACTGCAACTAGAAGGCACCCATTGTAACGGCACCCAAAATACTCACTTTGCTCAGGAGACTCTTGTCCCTTCCCCAGCCTTAATCCCAGAGCCTCGTACCCAACGAGGAAGCACATGGCCTGTGAAGAAAACTACAGCGAGTACAGATGAGGAATTCAAAGCACTGACCTCTTACTCTCAGCCAGTGATGCAGAAGGCAGATACATGAGGACTATTCATGTCTCCTTAGAAGGACGTCCAGGCCGCTCAGGTCCACTTCTGCCATATTCTTGTCCGGCTAGGGCTCCTGGACGATTCCTCTGCAAACTAATAAAGCCAAGCACTACACAGAGCGCTATTGGTGCGTCAAATCTTGCCCTCATCCCTGCCTCTCTCTCCAGTCCCATCTACATCAGCCCCACTCGATGAACAGAGACCGAGTAAACACAGTCACAGCTCCAGTTTGGCGCTCACTGCCCCGCATGGGATTCATCCGCTCCTACTTCTCCATGGCTCCCAAGACCTGGCCTGTGGGGATGCACACCTAGGATGCCTGAACGTGTCCTACGAAGGGTTCATGTTGGGGAGGATAAAGAAAGAAGGGCTGAGAGGCCCCATGGGTGGAGGATGGGACTGAGGTGCAGGGTAGGGATGGGGATGCAGGTTGGGGAATGTTGGAGAAAGGAGAAAAGGGCACTGGGGGGCCCACAGATCTAGGGACAGAGTGGGGTGTAGGTTGCGTTGGGCTGGGGATGTTGGGAGGGAGAAGAAAAGGGGGCTGAGGGGCCCAACAGATGGGGGGATGAACTGGGGGGGGCGTTGGGGAGGAAGGGGGGCTGCGTAGTTCCTACGGGTGGAAGCATGGATGGAGACGCAGGTTGTTGTGAGCTGGGAGGATGCTGGAGAGAGATGGGGGCTGAGGAGTCCCATGAGTGGAGGAATGAACTGAGGGATCCATGCGTGTGGGTTGGGGAAGGTTGTTGCAGGCTGAGGGGTGTTGGGGAGGGAGGGGGGCTGAGGGCGCTATGGGAGGAGGCATGGATGGGGGAAAGGTAGGGATGGGGTGCAGTTTGGGGT
>NW_020689535.1:0-3919 GCF_002925995.2 Terrapene triunguis
GGACCCCAGAACCCTGTCTTGTTGAGCCAGACACGCCCGTCTGCTCCAACACAGACCCAGGGTCTGAATTACTTGCCCAAAGCTGCAGGCTTAACCTGAAAGCAGCTCACAGAAGCTCAGGTTCAGCTGTTTGTCCTCTATGACCCTAAATCCTTTTCATAGTCCCTGCTTTCCAGGCTACGGTTCCCTAGGCTCTAGGTGTGGCCACCAGCCTCCGTTCCCAGCTATAGGGCCTGGCTTTTGGCTGTATTAAACTGCATTTGTTTTACTAATCCCAGTTTATCAAACTATCCAGGCTGCTCAGTACAACTCCCCGTCATTAGCATTATTTACCACTCCTCCAAGCTGTGCTAGCCACAGACTTTATCAGCAGTGATTTTATATTTACTTCCAGATGGTTAATTACAAAGTTGAATAATGAGGGGCTACAGCCAATCCCTGTGGTGCCTCGTTAACAGCTCCCCCATTCAGTGATGATGCCCCATGGACAGGTACAAGGTCAGACTTGGGGTCACCCATCAGGAGAAGGGGAGCAGGGGGGTTTTTTTATTCACAGGCTAAACCTACAGTGTCTGTCACTCTTGTACCTGGGCCCTTCTGGGACAATTCTCGTCTCATTTACACTGGAGCCAATCCAAAGTGAATCCAGGCCATCCCTCCCAGCCTGCCCATGACTGCTGTCTGTGGAGATCTAGCCCAGGGAACAGCCTCACTCCACCATGGTTGGGCTGGTTTCCGATTTTTTTGCTTCTGTGGAAACACTTCCAATGGCCTTTCCCCTTCCCCGTCCTGCACATGCTGCCCTCGTTGGGCAGATCCCATCTGTCCAGGGCTTGCCCCTGTCACCTCCACCTTTCCACTCGGGATTTAGAGTAATCCAACAAATCCCCTTCTTTTATTAGCATTGTGTACAGGCCCCACTCAGGGACCAGCCCCATTGTGCCAGGTGCCGTCCACATACAGAACAAACAGACACTCTCTGTCCCACAGAGCTGCAATCTGCCTGCTTCCCATCTCCTGGCAGGAAGCGCTCTTTGCTACGGCTTGGACTTGCTTCCACTGCTCCCTGGGGGATTGGTAGTTTCACTGGCTCAGGCTGCGTTGCCCCTTGCTGCCTCATCCGAGCCAGCTCAGACACCGTCTAGGGCTCTTCTGAAAGGTCTTTGTGTAAAATCCCAACGATTAGATGTGTTGCTTTGTTCCCCCCCCATTGTTATTTGTTTGTACTGCCACTGGCTGCACAGCCGTCAGTCTGAGCCCGGGGCCTCATTCTGCTAGGCACTGCCCAGCCACACAAAGCTCTCCCTGCCCCAAAGAGCTTCCACTGAGTCATCGTATCGATCCCACAGGCCCAATGCTCTGCTCCTTCCCACAGGGCCTTAGAACATTTTCAACGTGTTTCTGGGCCTCCGAATCTTTTAATAAAATCACGTCTCTGGGTGAGTTACGGCTTTGCTCCTCCCCCACCCACTGGGAGCGTCCTGAATGCAGCCAAACAGCTGTTTGTTGTGGCAGGCAGAAGGCCCTGGGAGGGAGGGGGCGGAGTTGGTTAGCGGGAGATGGGCTGGGGGGAGGGTAGAGCTTGGCTGCCAGTGGGTGCTAAGCACCCGCTAATTTTTTCCCGTGGGTGCTCCATCCCTGGAGCACCCATGCAGTCAGCACCTATGATCCCCTCCCCCAAAACAAAATTCCTAGAGATCTTGGGTGCATCTCTCAATGTTGTAAATGTTACTAGCTTCTGTGGGTGGGTGTCCAGGTGTGTTTCTGTATAAGTTTATTGTGATGTCACGTATCCCAACAGCAAAGAATGTTCTGCTTCAGCATTCTTGCCCTGCCTTCAGTCTGCCAACTGGCTTGCTTGACAACGGCTGGTGACCCAAGGAGCTGCTGATAGACGCGTACTATCCATCTGTCAACAACTTCTTGAATCAGCTATTTCCACAGGTTTTCGAAAGAAGATGAGATTTTACAAAAGGTAATTCCCAGATTCTTTTCCTGCTCCTTAGATCACACATGACAGGTTGGTGCCTCCTTCATAGATTCATACCTGAAGAAACCCTTCTTGTTACTCTTAACATCTCTTGCTAGCTGCAACTCCAAGAGTGATTTGGCCTTCCTGATTTCACTCCTGCATGCCTGAGCAATATTTTTATACTCCTCCCTGGTCATTTGTCCAATCTTCTACTTCTTGTAAGATCTGTGTTGTATATCGATCTGGGTATGTGGCTGGTCCTTTAGCATCTGAAGAACTCTTTTGTTTGATGAAATTGGCTTCAAATAACCACTCAGCAGTAAATTCAGTGTTTTTGGTGGCAATAAAAGGACTGGAATGCTTAAGGAGACTGCTTTTCTGACTTCTTGTTAGCCAGTGGGGTGAAACAGAAGTTTACTTTGGTTGCTGGTTTGGTATCTCTTATCAGAGAATGACCACTGCTTTTTGGGGGTGCCTGCCCCATTTCTCAGCACTTTGTCCAGAATTTACTATTCTCAGTTGTGACCCACTAAGGGCTTCTCTACACTACGCAGCTCTTAGCGACAAGGCTGGGTCGACACTGTCTTCTCGCTAAAAGTCAGTGTGTGTGAACGCTCTTTGTGGTATTTTGTTGGCGTTTTTGCCGACAAAATACCTCCAGCCCCGCGAGCGGCATAAGCTTTGTTGGCAGGAGAGCGCTCACACCGCCGCTTGTGTCGGCAAAACGTTTGTCTTTCACGGGGGGCCTTTTTTAAGTACCCGCAAAAGAGAAAAGTTTTGTCGACAACCGTGCAGTGTAGACATACCCTTAGGCATAGTGAGAGATGGCTTTTGCTCTTTTGCGTACTGCTAATGACAGGGAGCTAACACAGGAGAAAGAAGAGGCAGGCAGGCTGACCACAGTGGCCAGGAGGAAGTGAGAAGAAACAACAGATGAGTGGTTGGAGAATGTGGGCATCAATCCCGCTATCTCTTGCATGCAGACCACAAGCTCTACCGCTTGAGCTAATTCCCCACCTCTAGCTTGTGGGTAAGGCACCCACCAGGCAAAGTGAGGGCTCTGCGGTCTGAAGTGGAAGAGAGCATCAGATGGGGGGACGCTTATAGTTGGGGAAGGGGTCCTGAGTCCTGGATCCCAGCCACACACCTCAGCACAAAGACCAATGGTCCCTACAGGATGTGTGTCATTGGGATAAGAGTTGGTAATAAGGATAAGCAACACACTTAAGAAGAGAACATGACTTTTATCTAACCCAACATAGCCAGGAGCAGACCCAGCTCAGGATCCTCAACCGGACTCACCCCAACTCCCGGGCACAGCGTCCCGTTAACAGCCCTCCCTTGGCCTGGCTGGACACCCACAGACACATGGCCACACGCAGCCCTTCCCTGCTTTGGCTCACTCCAAGCTGTCTGTACGCGTCAATCATGGGCTGCGCTCAGGAGGCCGTGTGGGAGACCAGTTTGCAGTCCCCTGACAGAGAACTACAGCTCACATCAAAAGCTGACCTAACAATGATCCCGGGTGAATAAGTGAGCTCACACTCCCTGGACACAATAAAAAGACATGATCCTACTGCAGTCTCTTCTATATAACCTTAGAGACTAACAAATGTATTTGAGCATAAGCTTTCGTGGGCTACAGCCCACTTCATCGGATGCATGTACTGGAAAATACAGTAGGAAGAGATATATATATATACACAGAGAACATGAAACAATGGGTGTTACCATACACAACATAAGGAGAGTGATCAGTTAAGGTGTATATGGGGAGGGGGTAGTGAAGGGCTGTGTACGGGTAGGGGGTAGCTCAGGGTGCAGGGAGAGGGTAGCTAGGGGCTGTGTTCGGGCAGGGAGTAGTTCAGGGTGCAGGGAGAGGGTAGCTAGGGGCTGTGTACAGGCAGGGGGTAGCTCAGGGTGCAGGGAGGGGGTAGCTAGGGGCTG
>NW_020689536.1:0-2431 GCF_002925995.2 Terrapene triunguis
GGGGGGGGCTGAGCAGTGGGGGGGGCGGAGCGGGGGGGGCTCTCGAGGCTGATTGCGATTCCGCCCGGCGGGGGGTGCGGAACCTGCTGCAATCGGGGTTTAATTATCTCCTGTGGAGCAGCAGGAATCCCGGGGGGGGGGGGGGCTGGTTACCCCCAACAGGGGCCACGTGGGGGGGGGGGGCCTCGAGGACCTTCAGCTGCCTGAGCGAGCTGGGGGTGTCCTGCCGCTGCGCCCCCCCCTCCCCAGGAGCCTGGTGCCGTGTGCTGTGGCATTGCCCCATGTATCCCCTGTGGCACCCCCCAGCTATGACACCCCAAAGACCCCCTGCCCCTCCCCCGTGGCACCCCCCAGCTGTGACACCCCAAAGACCCCCTGCCCCTCCCCCGCAGCACCCCCCAGCTGTGACACCCCAAAGACCCCCTGCCCCTCCCCCGCAGCGCCCCCCAGCTGTGACACCCCAAAGACCCCCTGCCCCTCCCCCGCGGCGCCCCCCAGTTGTGACACCCTGTAGCAGGGTGGACGCCCGGTCCTGCCTGGGAGGGCTGGAAAGCTGCAGGGGGAAGGGGCCGCAGCTGGGCCACACCCCAGTCAGGCCCCAGCTGGCCGGTGTCAGAGGCTGGGAGCCAGGCGCTCAGGGTCAGTCTCTCTCTGTGTTCAGGGAGCAGGGCCTGGCTGCAGGGAGCTGAGCAGGGCTGGGGAAGGCAGAGGCGCTGGGGAGCTCCAGCCTGGAAAGCCCCAGGCCGGGTAAGGCCAAAGGGGCAATGGGGTTGCAGGGGGCAGCAGGTCCGAACCCCTTTGCCTGTGATGAGTGGCTGATACTGCAGCCTGCCCCAGTGAACAGGGGCTAGATGGAGACTGGGCGGTAGCCAAGACTGAGGTGAGGTGGGGACAGTGGGGGGGGGTTCCCCTGGGAGGGGAGACCCTGAAAGTGAGGGGTTCCTGCCAGGGGGCAGCACCCCAGACAACAGGGCACCGGGTCTGGGAGGGACACGGAGGCCAAGCAGCAGCAGGATACTGGCCTGCAGAGAGCAACAGAGAGTCCTGGGGCACCTTTAAGACTAACAGATCCAGACTAACACGGCTACCCCCCCCCCAATACTTGGCCTGCAGAGGGCGCTCCAAGGCTGGAAATGAGCTAATTCCGGAGATGACCAGCAGGAGGCGCCACAGCAGTGAGTCCACTTGCTTACACCCCCCCCAGAGATTCCCCTGCCCCTCTTTTGTGGTCCCCCCCCAGCTGTGGCACCCCAGAGATCCCCCAGCGCATCCTCTGTGGTGCCCCCCAGCTGTGACACCCCCATGGACCCCCTGCCCCTCCCCCACAGTGCCCCCCAGCTGTCACACCCTCACAGACCCCTCAGGCCTGCGCTGCTCAGTATTCTGCACTCTCCCCCCGGGCAGGAAACTTCACTTCACACACCAGCCCCCTCCCCGTCCCCCCCGGAGCCCCCCACAGGCCCTGTCCCGGTCCCCTCAGAGGGGGCTGCTTGCGCCGGACCAGGGCGGGCTCCTCGTTCTGAGTTTGCCACTGACATCGCCTGGCACCGAGAATCTCTGCAGATGCTGCCGGTCTGTGTGTGCCGACCTGTGCTCCGGCCAGGGCTGCAGGGAGCCCCCAGGCCCAGACGCTTTGTACAGGTTGGGGGTCGTTAGGGTTCCTCTTCCGTGGGGGCTCCGGGAATGCAGCTGGTGGCGGGGGGGGGGCTAGGGAGCGGGGAGCAGGGCTGAGTCCCCAAACCCCCACCCAGCACAGGGGGAGGGGCACTGGCAGGGCTGTGTGGGGAGCCCAGGGCTGGGTGCGGGGGTGCCAGCAGAGCGGGGGGGGGGGAATCTCCTGTGCCCAGGGCACTGATCCTTGGCCTGGTCAGGGCCATCGGACCCACTGCAGCCCGGAGGGGGGGGGGCCTGGTCCCCTGAACCTGTCCCTAGGCTGCCTGAGGGGGGCCCCCCCCCCCGGTTCCTGGCCCTGGGGGGGTTAAGTGGCACTGGTTTGTTTGCTGGGGGGGGGCACTGAGCAGCGATCGATACCCAGGGCTGGAGCTGCAGCAAATTGCAGCTGGGAGCCATAAATCCGCCTCCCTCCGCAGGCAGGGAGCGTGAGACTGAGACGGGAGCTTATCTCCTGCCTGCCAGCCGGGCTGCCGGCCTCCCCCTCGGCGCTCTGCATGCCTGTGCCCCCACGCTGTGCCCCGACACGCTGCAACCTGACACCCCGACATGGCCGCCTGCACCTCAACACGCTGCGCCCCGACCCCCCGGCACGGCCCCCTGCACCCCGACACGCTGCACCCCGACCCCCCGGCATGGCCGCCTGCACCTCGACACGCTGCGCCCCAACCCCCCAGCATGGCCGCCTGCACCTCGACACCCTGACATAGCCGCCTGCACCCCCACACTGTGCCCTGACCCCCCCGGCACGGCCGCCTGT
>NW_020689537.1:0-1620 GCF_002925995.2 Terrapene triunguis
TGCTACCATGGTGGGCTGCTTTGGTGTTTCCCCACAACAGGGATATTCAATTTTAGTATGTTATGGTCACTATTAGCAAGTCATGCAGCTATATTCACCTCTTGGACCAGATCCTGTGCTCCATTTAGGACTAAATCAAGAATTGCCTCTCCCCTTGTGGGTTCCAGGACTAGCTGCCCCTCCTCCGGCTGCGGCAGGTCCCTGGGCGGGTTCCCTGAGCACCTGCGTGGCGGTACCTAGGCTGTCGGGCGGCTGCGTGGCTCACAGGGACCCACCCAGGCCCTTTTAAATTGCCCAGGTCCCTAGGCAAGTCCCCCTTTCCTCCCCCTCGGCGGCCTGCCAGCCCTAAGGACCCGGGCTCACAACCGTCCGGGCTCCCAAGAGCGACAGCCTCCCAGCCCATCCCCAGCCCCGTCCCTGTGAGCCCGTCCGCCAGCCCATCACCCTCACCTCAGGGCATGTGCCTCCCATGGCCCCGTCATCCCTGCACGGCCTGTGGGGGAGAGACCCGTCTCCTGCCCCTCTGCCCCAGGGCTGCCAGTGCCCTCAGCAGTGCCCGGCCTGCCCCCAGGGCCTTCCGGGGCACCCGCTAGCCTCCCCACCACCCTTGTTCCCCTCCGCCCGGCAGGGGTGGCTGGGCAAGGACCTGGCCCCTCCATGGGGTGCTCGGGGGAGCAGTGGGATTCTGGCCAGCGCCGGGGGAGACGCTCCCTGTGCACCCCCCCCAAAGCTGCAGCTGGGCGGGGCTGGTGCGGCAGGCGGGGGCTGGGGACAACGCTGGGCATTTCCCCCTTTGCCTTGCAGAGACCTGAGCAACAACCAGATCTCGGAGATCGCGCCCGACGCCTTCCAGGGTCTGCGCTCGCTGAACTCGCTGTGAGTCCCCGCGCCGGCCCCGGCCACCCCCAGCCCCCTGCCATGGGCTTCACCGCGCCCAGAGCCCCGGGAATCACACGGGGGAACCCGACCTCCAGCCTCACTAATCATCACGCTGCCCTGGGACCCCTCTGCTCCACCAACGCCGCTCACTCCCGACCCGCAGCCCCCTCCCATCCCAGCTCTGGGTCCCCCTCTACTCCACCAATGCCCCTCACTCCCGACCCACAGCCCCCTGCAGGTTTGGTCCTCGGCCTCTCTGGAGTGAGGATGAACAGCCCTGTCTGTGGCGCGGCTCGGCTGAGGCCAGCGCGTCGCACTGTGAGGTGGGTCCGGTTTGGCGGCGGAGGTAAGATCGCTGGCCAGGCCGGAGGCTGGGGGCCCCAACAGCGTGGGGTGGCCCATACTGGGGGTCGGTAAAGCTGGGGGCTGTGGGGCAGAGGTCGGGGGATCCGTGCTCCTTCCTGGGGTCCTGTGGGGATCCCCGTTCGCTGGGCTGGGGGCTCAGCCCGATGCCCGGGGGCTGCGTGCGAGCGACTGGCTCTGTCTTTTCCAGCGTGCTGTATGGGAACAAGATCACAGACCTGCCCCGGGGCGTCTTCGGGGGACTCCACGCGCTGCAGCTTCTGTAAGGATGCGGCGGCTCCGGCAGGGGGCGGGAGCCCGGGGCCTGCCCGGCTCTGCTCTCGGGAGCCCAGCGTGCCAGCCCCGGTGTCGGCGGGGCCCAGAGCAGGGCCGGCCTGC
>NW_020689537.1:1720-3097 GCF_002925995.2 Terrapene triunguis
CCCCCCCCCCAGGCTCATCAACGCCAAGAAGATCAACTGCATCCGCGCCGACACCTTCGGGGACCTGCAGAGCCTCTCTCTGCTCTCGCTGTACGACAACAAGCTGCAGGGCCTGGCCAAGGGCACCTTCGCGTCCCTGCGGGCCATCCAGACGCTGTGAGTGCCAGGCAGCGCCAGCCGCCAAGTCCCGGATCTTGGGGGGATTCCTGCCCCGCCCTGCATGGCCCACGTAGGGCAGGCTCCTGGGGCAGGCTCTGGTTCAGGAGGTGCAGCCCGGGAGCTGGGGGGTGGGCAAAGAGGCCTTCACGCCCTCCGGATCCTGGGCTCCCCTGGGGCCAAGAGGGGAAGAAAACCCTGGAACCGGGTAAGTCAGAGCAACCAGGGGGTCCCAGCACCACATACTGATGCCCCCCCCCCCCCCAGCAGGGCTCAGTGGGGCAGCATGGAGCTGGCTGGGGCTGGGGGGCATGAGCAGCTCTGCAGGCCCCAGGGCAGTGCAGAGGGGCCAGGCTGGGGGTTGCTGTAATTTACCCAGAGTCCCTAGAGCCCGGCGGGGTTTGGTGCTCCCCGCCTGGGCCCAGGGGCGAGCTGCGAGCCGGGGGCCCTGCCCATGGGGGGCGGCACCCCCAGCTCAGGGCCTGGCCAGTAACGCTCAGCGCTGGGGCCAGCATCCCCCTCCTCCCCTCTGCATCCCCCCCCCCAGGCACCTGGCTCAGAACCCCTTCATCTGCGACTGCAACCTGCGGTGGCTGGCGGATTTCCTGCGCGCCAACCCCATTGAGACCAGCGGTGCCCGCTGCGCCAGCCCGCGCCGCCTGGCCAACAAGCACATCGGCCAGATCAAGAGCAAGAAGTTCCGCTGCTCAGGTGAGTCCGGGCCCCTCCCTGCCCCACAGCAGCCACGGGACCCCGGGGGCTGGGGGACAGAGGCAGTTCATTGGGGAAGGGAGCTGGGCCCAGCAGTGAAGGGAGCGAGGGGCCGGTGCCCCGTGTGCCGAGCAGGCAGAGGACGAGCCGGGGCACGGAGTCTCCACGCAGCCACAGGGAAGCTGGAACCCAGGCTCCTGCTCCTCCAGCCCTGGGTCCTTCCCTGGGGAACCAGAGCGTCCGTCCATGCAGCCGCTGTCACTGCCCCTGCGGGCTGGGGGCTCCCCCCCCGGGCTGCTGCTACTGCAGCACTATCCAGAGGTCTTAACTGAGCCATGGGGTGCTGGGCCCCACAGAGACACCGCGTCATGCCCTGCCCTGCCCAGCTCCCAAGCCAGATAGACAGCAAGGGAGGAGGGGAAACTGAGGCACGGACCTGGAGGGACTTGCCCAAGCTCAGCCAGTGTGTCAGTGGCAGAGCCGGGGCTCGAGCCCTGGTGCCAGCGCACC
>NW_020689538.1:0-2736 GCF_002925995.2 Terrapene triunguis
CTAGACCTCCCCCACTGCAACTTGAGACCATTGCTCCTTGTTCTGTCATCTGCCACCACTGAGAACAGCCTAGATCCAGTCTAGTTCATTAGGGCGGTGGGATAGAATTGGTTAGAGAATCTGTGCTAGGATTGGTTGGCTGGAGTTCACTGAAGTGATTGGTTGGGGATTGGAGGAGAAGGAGAAGGAAGGTGGATTGACGCTGGCTGGACGTTCACCCCAATAACCTTTGCAGGTGGGGCATTGCTGCTCTCTGCTCTCCCAAGAAGGGATAAACCCTCTAACAGCCGTGGGGGCTAGGGAGGGAGTGTGGCCAGGCCGGGGGAGGGGACAAAACACAACATGGCTTTACAAAAGGTAGATCGTGCCAAACCAACCTGATCTCCTTCTGGGAGAAAGGAACAGATTTTTTAGACAAAGGAAACGCAGTGGATTTAATTGACCTCGATTTCAGTAAGGCATTTGCTATGGTTCCACATGGGGAATCACTAGCTAACTTGGAAAAGTTGGGGATCAGTCTGAAAACTGAAAGGTGGGTAAGGAACCAGTTAAAGGGGAAACGCCAACGGGTCGTACTGAAAGGTGGAGGGAGATTACTAGTGGAATTCTTCAGGGATCGGTTTGAGGACCAATCCTTTTATTACTGACTGGAGATTTCCATTACTTGCATCTGAAGAAGTGAGGTTCTTACCCACGAAAGCTTATGCTCCCAATACTTCTGTTAGTCTTAAAGGTGCCACAGGACCCTCTGTTGCTTTCTACAGATTCAGACTAACACGGCTACCCCTCTGATACTTATTACTGACTGTGGCACAAAAAGTGGGAGTGTGCTACTAAAGTCTGCGGCTGACACGAAGCTGGGAGGTATTGCCAATACAGAGGGATCGGGATATCCTACAGGAAGATCTGGGTGACCTTGTAAACTGGAGTAATAGTAATAGGATGACATTTAATAGTGAACAGTGCAAGGTCATGCATTTAGGGATTAATAACAAGAACTATTGTTATACGCTGGGGACTCATCAGTTGGAAGTAACAGAGGAGGAGAAAGACCTCGGAGTATTGGTTGATCACAGGATGACTATGAGCCGCCAATGTGATATGGCCGTGAAAAAAGCTAATGGGTCTTGGGATGCATCAGGCGAGGTATTTCCAGTAGAGATCAGGAGGTGTTAGTACCGTTATACAAGGCACTGGTGAGACCTCATCTGGAATACTGGGTGCAGTTCTGGTCTCCCATGTTTAGGAAGGATGAATTCAGACTGGAACAGGTACAGACAGAGAAGGGCTACGAGGATGATCCGAGGAATGGAAAACCCGTCTTATGAAAGGAGACTCAAAGAGCTTGGCTTGTTTAGCCGAACCAAGAGAAGGCTGAGGGGAGATCTGATTGCTCTCTCTATATATCAGAGGAATAAATACCAGGGAGGGAGAGGAATTATTTAAGCTCAGTACCAACGTGGACACAAGAACAAATGGATATAAACTGGCCATCGGGAAGTTTAGACTTGAAATGAGACGAAGGTTTCTGACCATCAGAGGCGTGAAGTTCTGGAACAGCCTCCCAAGGGGAGCAGTGGGGGGAAAAGACATATCTGGCTTCAAGACTAAGCTTGATAAGTTTATGGAGGGGATGGTATGATGGGATCGCCTCATTTTGGCAGTTAATTGATCTTTGACTACTAGCGGTAAATCTGCCCAATGGCCTGTGATGGGATGTTCGATGGGGTGGGATCTGAGTTACTACAGAGAATTCTCTCCCGGGTGCTGGCTGGCGTCTTGCCCACATGCTCAGGGTTTAGCTGGTCGCCAGATTTGGGGTCGGGAAGGAATTTCCCTCCAGGGCAGACTGGCAGAGGCCCTGGGGGGTTTTCGCTTCCTCTGCAGCATGGGGCACGGGTCACTTGCTGGAGGATTCTCTGCACCTTGAAGTCTTTAAACCACGATTTGAGGACGTCAGTGGCTCAGACACAGGTCAGGGGGTTGTTACAGCAGCGGGTGGGTGTGGTTCTGGGGCCTGCGTTGTGCAGGAGGTCGGACTAGACGATCATAATGGTCCCTTCTGACCTTAACGTCTATGATTCATATCCACGTGGTAGTGGGGGTGGCCATGGGGCCGGAGAGGGGGTGGCCAGCCCAGGAGGGGGGGCGGTCCCTTACCCACGCGGTAGTGGGGGTTGCCGTGGGGCTGTAAGGGGCGTGGCCAGGCCAGAGGGGGCGTGGCCAGGCTAGGGAGGGGGGCGGTCCCTTACCCACGCGGTAGTGCACGCAGCCCTCCATGTCGCCCACGGTGGTCCAGCCTTGCTTCTTCTCCACCTCGGGGTCGTTGTGCAGGATCTTGTTGCGCAGCCAGGACAGGTAATAGACCCGCAGCTTGTTCCTCTTCCCTGGGCGAGACGGGGTGAGTGGGAGGGCCCCATGGGCGGAGGGGCTGGGGGCCCCGGGGAGAGCTGGCCGGGGGGCGCCCCGCGGGCAGAGGGGCTGGGGGCCCCAGGGAGAGCTGGCCGTGGGGCGCTGGAGGTCAGAGGGCTGTGGGGCGCTGGGGGCCGCAGGGAGAGCTGGCCGTGGGGGTCCCTTACCCGAGATGGTGGTGAGCAGATTGAACCCCTTGGGAGTCACAGGGCTGTGGGGGGCCGGCCGTGGGGCGCTGGGGGTCACAGGGCTGTGGGGGGCCGGCCGTGGGGGTCACAGGGCCGTGGGGGGCTTACCCGAGATGGTGGTGAGCAGGTTGAGCCC
>NW_020689539.1:0-1713 GCF_002925995.2 Terrapene triunguis
CTGGATTGTCATAGTGGTTTCTTTAATTCTCTACTCCTGGGTGAATTTTTTGTGTGTCTGTATTGTTAGACATACTTGCTGACAGGTATTTTGAAATAAATTACCAAAATAATAGAAACTGGTGTGATTATGTAGTGTTATTTTGACAAATAACATTAGCAGAATTTTCAGAATTTTTAATTTTTTGGTGCATAATTTTTAATTTTTGGCGCAGAATGCCCCCAAGAGTAACATGCATTTTTATTAGTCCAGTAAAATCCATTTAGACCAGTTCACAAGGAGTTTAATGCATTGGTATGCATCCATGTGCATGGTTTTGTTATACAATAATGGGTTGTGTTTTGCTTTAAAAAAAAAAAAAAAAAGTAGAATCTTGCATGATTATGTTGGCACCGCACGTAGATGCACGTGTAGTTGAGTGGAAATGCTCTCTTAATGTTCTGTTGGCACTGTACATGCATGCTGTAATGCAGTGGTCCCCAAACTTTTCAGGGTTGTGCCCCCCCTTATCCCTGTCCATGTCCCCCTGCCCTTACCCCGGAGCCAGGAGCAGGGCTGCGGCTGGTGTGATGGGGGACGCAGACAGGGATAAGGGGGCTGAGGCTGGGACAGCACTTGAGGGTGGGGCTGGGGCCAGAGCCGAGGCGGGGGCTGGGGCCAGAGCCAAATCCATAGCCAGGTGTGCTCTTCTCCCGCCCCCAGCCTATGCTGGGAATGGAGCAGTGGCTGAGGCTGGGGGCTGGGGCAGGAGTGGAGCCGTGCCAAGGCTGGGAGTGGGCTAGATGCAGGGCTGGGAGCCAGGGATGCGACTGGGGGCGGGACTGGACAGAGCTGGGGGTAGGGAGGAGCTGAGTGACACTCCCTTCCCACCCCCGTGGGGGGATGTCCCGGCCCCTGCCGTTCCCCCCCGAACGTTCCTTCGCACGTCATAGTTTGGGGACCTCTGCTCTAATGTGTATGTGCGTGGAATTAGGCAGATCGCTGAAGGAATGCTGTTTCATTCTTTATTATCTATTAATATGTGCATGAGTTAAGGTTCCACTCATTGAATAGTGAGGATGAAAATAAATATTGAACAGCTGCTCCATTAATTGCACTACCCAAATTGTACTCTGCATGAGGGAGAAATTTATGCTGTAAAAAAGAGCACAGCAAACTGGTAGTTAAAGTTGCAGCCTTAACTTTAGCATTTCCTGACTTTTGAGTGCTTCAGCTTGCAACCTCTATATTGCTTAAACATATACTTCCATGCACACTCTTACTCACCTGTGTATATGTATATATCCATGGTGGGCAACCTGCGGCCCATGGGCTGCACGCGGCCCTTCAAGGTAATCTGCTGGCGGGCCGCGAGACTGTTTACATCGACTGTCCGCAGACACAGCCGCCCGCGGCTCCCAGGGGCCGCTCTGTCTACCTTGCTAGGCTGACAAGCCTACATAGAATCATCAGATCAGGTTCTCTCTTCCTAGCTAAAAAAAAGTCTGTTTACAGAATTAGTCTGCTAGCTCTCCCCGAGACTGCTTCAGAGAGTATACTCCAGGGGTCGGCAACCTATGGCACGCATGCCAAACATGGCACGCGAGCCGATTTTGAGTGGCACGCAGCTCCCTGCCACGGTCCTGGCCCCCAGCCCCACTCAGCCCCCCCGCCCACCACTCTCCCCTGCGGGGGCAGGAGGCAGAAGCTTGGTTCTGCGGCAGCCAAACTTCC
>NW_020689540.1:0-1167 GCF_002925995.2 Terrapene triunguis
GATTGTGAGAGGAGAGCGCTCCCTACTGAGCCCTGACTCTGCTCCCTGCATGGCAGGCCCCCAGTGCTGACTGGGAGGGGGAGCCCCCCCCCGAGCCCCTGGCCCGCTCCCTGCAGAGTGCACTGCCAGCCCATCAGTCCAGCAGCTGTTACGCTGGTGGCCCCCCAGGCAGCCCTGCTGGGCCCTCGTGCTCACCACTCTCTGCTGGAAAATGCGGGGTCACTGAACCCAAACATTCTGCGGGAAAAGAGCAACTTGGGCGAATGTCTAGGGACCCCGTTAGTTCTGGGTTGCAGCTGCGTGAATCTGCGTCCCCTGGAGCTGCTGCGGTGCCTCGTGGGCGATGAATGGGCAGCATCCCCTGGCATTTCGGGGGCAGGGGGGTGCTGCTCTCAGCCCGTGTCTGTGACCTGCAGGGTGGGCTGGGGAGCGGCTGGGGGAGCGCTAGGCTGGGGGCCCCCTCGCCCCCCGGGGGCTGCTCTCAGCCCGTGTCTGTGACCTGCAGAGCCAGATCTCGGCGTTGCAGAACCGCATCGAGCAGCTGGAGCAGCTGCTGGAGGAGAACCACGAGATCATCAGCCACATCAAGGAGTCGGTGCTGGAGCTGACGGCCCACGCGGACGGGCAGCCGGTGCTGCTGCCCTACCACACACCCAACGGCTCCTGGGTGCTGCCCCCCGAGAGCCGGCCCAGCTTCTTCTCCATCTCCCCACAGGACTGCCAGTTTGCGCTGGGGAGCGGGGGCCAGAAGCCAGACCTGCAGGTGAGCAAGGGCCGGGGGCCTAGGTGGCGGGGGGAGCCGCCTGCGGGGGGCCAAGGGGCTGGGGGGTCGGAGGGCGAGTCGCCTGCGGGGGGCCGAGGGGCTGGGAGGTCGGAGGGGGAGCCGCCTGCGGGGGGCCGAGGGGCTGGGAGGTTGGAGGGGGAGCCGCCTGAGGGGGGCCGAGGGGCTGGGGGGTCGGAGGGGGAGCCGCCTGGGGGGGGTGGAGGGGAGGGGGAGGGGGGGGGGGGTGAAGGGCAGGGGGGTCAGAGGGGACTGGGGCTGAGGCTGGTGTCCAGGGGGCCCGGTGCCGGGGTCTGGGGCTAAGGCTGGCGGCCTGGTGGGACTGACGGCCGCAGGCTCGTTGCTCCCACTGAGCACGGTCCCTGGGCTGGCAGATGCTGGCCGTG
>NW_020689541.1:0-1121 GCF_002925995.2 Terrapene triunguis
CTCAAATGGGGGGGGCGTGGTGCCAGGGATCCGTTCACGAGAGGGAGAGGCTGGGGATCCGCTCACAGGGAGGACTCAGTGCCAGGGATCCACTCACCAGGGCCATGGTGCTGGGGATCTGCTCACTGGGGGATGCAGTGCAAGGGATCTGCTCACTGCAGGGGCACGGTGCCAGGGATCCGCTCACCATGGGGCGTGGTGCTGGGGATCCTCTCTCCAGGAGGATGTGGTGACAGGGATGCGCTCACCGGGGGACATAGTGCTGGGGGGATCCGCTCACCGGGGGGACGGTGCCGCGGATCTGGTTGCTGGGGGGGCGCTGTGCCAGGGATCTGTTCATGGGGGGGTGCAGTGCCAGGGACCCGCTCACTGGGGGCACCATCGGGGGGGGTTGCCATTCACGTGTAGCATGGGGGCAGGTTTGGGGAGCCGGGGGGGGAGACCCATCTCCGTCTCCCCCTGACCCTCCCCCTCACTCTCCCACAGGCCCTGGTGGCACGTCTGGGTAACCGGACCGAGCTGCAGCTGCCCCTGCCGGAGGGGCCCTGCCTGGACGCCCCCCTGCGCCTGCGGGTCTCCCCCACCCAGCTGGCCCTGCGGCTGGGCGACCACGGGGACACCCTGCCCGGCCAGCCCCCCGACTTCCAGTGGCTGCAGGGGGCCTGGCTGGGCCAGGATGGGCGGCTCTTCATTGGCGGGCTGCCAGGTACGTTCCCTTCCCCGCCCCCTGGCCCGCGGTAGCAACCTCTTCCGCCCCTGGGTACCGCTTGATGGCTTCCCCCACACCCAGGACGGCCTTTACTGTGCCCCCATCCCAGGTTAGCCCAGCTGGCCTTGACGTGAGACCCTCCCCCAAGAAGGGGTGGCTGTGTGGGTGGTGGGGGATGCCGGGGGGGGGTCCCCTCTCTCCCCACCTTATGACATGATATCTTCCTTGCAGAGGGGGGCGAGACCCCCAGGCCCCAGGAATGGGGGGCCTTCCGGGGCTGCCTGCGGGGGATCCGGGTGCAAGGCCACCAGCTGGACCTGGACTCGGCCCTGTTCAGGAGCGACACCATCTGGGCCCACAGCTGCCCCGGCGGCCACGAGGGGACGGGAGGGGGGAGCTGAGCCGGGGGTGA
>NW_020689542.1:0-3202 GCF_002925995.2 Terrapene triunguis
GGGGAGCCGGGATGCCAGGGCAGATGGGCACATAGGCCCTGGCAGGTTTGACCCTCGGCCTCTCTCGCAGGCGGAGGAGACGCGGGTGCCGTACCCACCCTGGGCGCTGGCCATGCTGATCTTGCTCATCGTCCTGGCCACCCTGCCCATCCCCACGCTCTACATCCGGCAGCTGGCGTGGGAGTGGCAGGCGCGGCGCCGCCAGCAGGGGGCGCCCCCCAGAGCACAGCCGGAGGAGGAGGAGGTGGAGGTGGAGAGCCCGGCTGACCCCGAGTGCTCGGCCAACGGGTACCTGCCCGTCCGCACCCAGGAGCCCCACCGGGGGGGAGAAGAGGCTGGGGCCTCCCTACTGGGGGGGGCAAAGTAATGGGAGGGATACGAGGGGGTAGAGGTCAAAGGTCATTGGAGGGGAGCATCTGTGACCCCTCCCCGTGGATGGGGCTGGCTCCCCGTGGTGTGTGCCCCCTGCCCAGGGCGGGCACTGGGCTCAATTGGTGGAGCTGGGAGAGAGCCAAGGACTCCTATTGGTGGGTTGAAAGAAGGCGCCTTCTCTGATTGGTGGAGGGGGAAGCGCTGCTCACTTGGCGCCCGGAGCCAAAGGACCAATAAGGGGAAGGAAGAACAAAGCAACCCCCGATTGGTGGACCCATGCGGCACGGCGGCCTCTGATTGGTGGACTGAGGAGGATTTCTCCCCCTGCCCTTCAATGGAGGAGGCAGTGAGGGGGAGACCAACCTGCAGTGCAGGGTCTTCCCCTCCCCCCACTCTCCACTTTACACTTGGGGCGGCCATGTTGTTCCCGCGGCGTTGGCCGGGGGTGGCCATGTTGTCTTCCTCCCAGTGCCGCCCGTGCCCTGCTGAGGCGTACGTCCCGTCCTCTGTCCCAGAGGGCCTGGGCATTGGGGTCTTCTTAGAAACATGGTGCTAACTAACCCCTCTGCTGTCGGGGCTGGAGCCACCAGCCCCCCACTCGTGCCAAGCCTGGCCTAGCTGGGCCCCACACAAGTGCCTAAGCCTCTGGGGCAGAGGGGGGCGTCTATTGCCAAGATATGGGGCCAGATTTTGTTGTTGGGGGCCAGGCCATTGACAGCCACAGCCTGAGGGCGCCCCTGCTGCCGCCCATCTCGCCAATGAGGGTTGAGGGGCAGGTTCATCCTGCCGGGAAGACGTGGGGGGGGCGGTGTCTGCCCCATAGCGTGTGCATTGAAACCGTGTACAATGGGGGCGAGTCTAGGGTAGTGGGACGGGAGGCCTGATGAGGCAGCTGCTATTTAAACCCGTTGCTGCCACAATGCGGAGGGGAAAGCCCAGGCTGGATCCAGCTGCTGTGTTGGGCGGGGGGCCGCTGCTGTCTATACTAATGGTAGCAACAGTGCCATGGGGGAGCCAGGGCTGGCTGGCCCTGCTGGATCTGGCTCCCGCATTGCACTGCTCTGGACTAGGAGGGGCGGCAGTCGGACACCTGGGCCTCTTTTTAAAGGGAAAGTTGCCACAATGCTGCTGGTCCTGGCGTGTTTTGGTGGGCTGGGGGGTGGGTCTTATTCCCCCTCCTGCTAACGGAGGGAGGGGTCACCCCATAGGATCCAGGGCTAAGAACAGAGAGGGGCTGAGCCCCACAGCATTAATGTATTGTCATCTAGCCATTCCCCATCCATCCCTCACGCCATCCAATCCCCATCTATCCACCCCCCATGGCTCCATTCCCCTCCTCCCCCTGCCCCAAGGTGCCTCGTTAGCTCTCCTGGGCTCAGCCCCTCTCTGCATCTGACCCACCGGCCCTGGACGGAAAAGATTCTGTCTGACAGACGCTACCAGACTCACCCGACAGCCACAACGGTACGTGCCTCCGGACTCCTGGGTTCAATTCTTGCCCTGGCCACCGGCTCCCCTGCCTTGCTGGGCCTCAGTTTTCCCCAACTGTAAAATGGGGGTCGCGCTTCCTTGATCTGTTTAGATTGTAAATTTCTCAGAGCAGGGCGATCTCGCTGGGGTACTAAGCAGTGGGGGGGTGTGGTATCTGGAAATCTCTTGCCCGCTCTGGGAGCTCTCGCTGGCCCGCGGGGGCCAGGGATGGGCTGGATTCCACGGGGGGACGGGGAACCACAGCCCCTCAGCAGGTGGGCGCGGGAGGGTGTGTTACTGACTGTATTGTTTTCACGGTGCTATTCTTGCCTGAAGAATAAAGGTGTTTTGTTCACGCCAAGCAGGGTGGTGATTGCGAGCCTGCGGGCAGAGACCAGAGGGCGGGCGCTGGCCTGCTCTGCCAGCCTGGGCACACCCCAGGCAGGAGCCAGGGAGCCACAGGTGATGGCGGTGGAGCCAGGCATGGAGCTCTGGCTAGGCCATGGGCGGAAGATATGGGGGCAGCGGCCCTGCCCGGTACCCTGGGGTCACGTGGGCCCGAGGTGCTGGCTGCTCCCTGGCTATACGTCATGGCATGCGGGTGGCACCAGCTGTGCTGCCCCCAGCACCCCACATTGGCACTGCTCAGTCATGCCAGCAGGGCAATGGAGTGGGGCCAACGCCTGCCTCTCGCAGCTCACGGGCATGTGGGTGAGGCTCTTGTCTGCAATGCCGGCAGCATGACCCTGAGCCGTGTGGGCCTTGTCCCCAGGCTCACGGCGCGGCCCCCAGCCAGGCGGGTCTCGTCCCCGGCGCCCACGGCGCAGCCCCCAGCCGGGCGGGTCTCGTCCCCGGGCTCACAGCGCGGCCCCCAGCTGGGCGGGTCTCGTCCCCGGCGCCCATGGCGTGGTCCGCAGCCGGGCGGGCCTTGTCCCCGGGCTCACAGCGCAGCCCCCAGCCGGGCGGGTCTCATCCACGGCGCCCATGGCGCGGCCCCCAGCTGGGTGGGTCTCGTCCCCGGGGCTCATGGGGCAGGGGACATGTCTGGGCTGCGGGAGGGGCACAGACAGGATCAGGTCACAGGGAGGGGCACAAAGGGGTCAAAAGGTCAGAGCTGGGTCGGAGGTCACGCGAGTCGGGCAACGGGGGGGCAGGGTTAGAGGTCACATGGGATGGGGCCACAGGGATGGTCACAGGGGTTCAGGGGGGGCAGAGGTCATGGAGAGGGTCACATGGAGTCAGAAGGGTCAGGGCAGGGCCAGGGGTTGGGGGGGTCACAGAGGGGTCATAGGAAGGTCAGGGCTGGGCCACACGGGTCAGAGGTCACAGAGGGGTCAGAGGTCACAGGCCCCCACTCGTT
>NW_020689543.1:0-1728 GCF_002925995.2 Terrapene triunguis
CTCTCCCCCCAGGTCTGCCCAGCGCCTCCCCTGGCTCCCCGTCTTCTGCCCCGAGCCCTCCCCACACCCCAGGACCCTGCAGAACTGCCCCAACCAATCAGAGACCAGAAACTGCTGAGCCAGCCAATGGGGCATCAACGCCTGGCCCCCTCCACGGGGTGAAGCTGGAGGGAAACATGCCCCCGCCCACCCTGGGGCAGCCAATGGGCTCTGCCACTGCCCCCAAGCCCTTTCTGCGATTGGCCGAAAGCCTGCTGGAGCCTACACTCCATGGTGCCATCTACCCAATTGCGTCTCCCGGCCAGGACACCTCAACCAATCACCTCTCGCTGCTGCCTGGCGCCTTTCACCCGCCCATTGTCCAGGGGCTGCCACCCAATCGGATTCACCTGAGAGGTGCCGGGCTGGACCAATCACGGACTCCGCGTGGGGCAGGGAGCCCACCCGCGGCGGCGGAGGGGCAGTGGCTCCGCCACAGGGACAGCGGGGGCAGCTGACAGCGGAGTCCTGGGGGCAGCCGCCCCTCCCAGCCCAGGGACCCCAGGGGACTCTCGCCCTGGGGATGTAGCACTGGGGTGACCGGCTCCTAGAGGCTCCTAGAGCGTCTCCATGCACAGGACCCCGTCTGTTCCTGTGGGACCCAGGCATCCGGGCCTCCTGGGGGACCCTCACTGCCAGCGACAGCTGCCTACTCCCCTACAGGACCCAGGAGTCCGGGCGTCTCCATGTGTTCCTGTGGGACCCAGATGTCTGGCTGCCTCCATGGAGGGGGAACCCATATGCTCCTATGGGGCCTAGGTGCCCGGCCAGCTCCGTGCCCAGGTCCCGGCCTGGGTGAAGCCCTGAAGAGAGGACTGTCCGACAGGCCCCCTTGCATTCGCCTCCCCCCGCCTCGGGGGGGGGGGGCAGTGTGTCCTCTTTCTGCCCTCCCCTCCCCCAGGAGACAGCAGAGTGGCCCTGCCAGGACCCCTGCCCCAAACGGGGCCAGAGCCTGAGTGAAACCACAAGCAGCCCCTGGGGAGGTCGCAGCTAAAGCCCGGGATGGAGTCGGCGGAACTCGGCTGGGGGGGACACTGGGGGGGTGGGAATTGGCTGCACTGAGACTGGACTCGCAGGGGCCCTCTATGCCCCCCACAAAGGCTGCTGGGAGCCAAGCCCAGCCCCCACCCCCCATTCGCTAGCATTAACCCTTCTGCCCCCTCGGTGCTCTGCTGGATGCAGAACCAGGTGGGCGGGGGGATCCTGCCCCCCCCACCTCAGAGTTGCCGCCAGTCACTGATACTTGAATCTCCTGGGGGGGTTGTGGTTTGGGGGTAACTTATGAGGGTCTTTTCTAAGCCGCTAATAAAATATTTTTTGTATTTTTTATCCCAAGACTGAAAGAGACTTAGGGGGCACTATGCGGCTGGAGGGGCCCGTGGGGCTGATGGGGGCGGGGGTGCTATGGGGCTGGATGGGCCCATGAGACTAACAGGGAGGTGCTGTGGGGCTGGATGGGGTACGGGGGCTGATGGGGAGGGGCTATGGGGCTGGATAGGCCTGTGGGGCTGATGGGGGGCACTATGGGGCTGCATGGGCCCATGAGGCTAACACGGAGGTGCTGTGGGGCTGGACGGGGCCCTGGGGCTGATGGGGGGCACTGTGGGGCTGGATGGGCCAGTGGAGCTAATGGGGGGCGCTATGGGGCTGGATGGGCCTGTGGGGCTGATGGGGAGGTGCTATGGGGCT
>NW_020689544.1:0-1917 GCF_002925995.2 Terrapene triunguis
TTTGGGAACCACTGATTTAGATTAAGCAGTTTTTCTAACCCCACTGGATAGTGCAGTCCACAGTATATAGATTTCACCTTTGAAATCTGTGCCAGTCTCCTCTGTTGGAGTCTCACGTCTTCAGCATCCTTGTTGCTTGCAGTGTAGGTGGGTGAAGGAGAAAGGCCCTGTGGTCTCTTTTATGCCCTCCATCCCATGTGCTTGGAGAATGCAAGTCTAGGTATGACTGGGGGCATTGCTGAGTCTCCAGGCAAAGTTGAGCAATTCCCCTGGTGTGGCCTCATGCAGGTGATCTTGCTGTTGTCTCTAGGAAGTTAATGTCTGGCTGATTTCCCCAACTAAGGGTATGTCTACACTTACCATTTAAAGCGCAAAAAGTCCTTTTTTTTTGTGCTAAAACCGCGGGAGCGTTTACACTTGTTAATGACTTTTTGTGGTGAAATTCAGAAGTTTCACCGCAAAAAGAAAACCACCTTCACAAGAGGCGAACAGTACTTACCGCTGTTCTTTTTGCGCTGCTGTGAAAGTGAAGACACTTTTTACCAGTGTAATCACCTTTTGGCTTCCGAAGGATATCCCACAGTTCCAAAAGCGACCACTCTGACCAGCATCGCTGCAGCTCTGATGGACGGACGTCTGCACCTCCCCCTGTAAGCCCTGGGAAGTTTGAAGCTCCCTTTTCCTTTGTTTGTAGATGTGGTGGGGAAAGCAGCCAGACAACAGGAGGTTTTAAAAAAAAATGCCACGGAAGAAACAAGGAAATAATGGGGCTCCTGAGACATGAAGTAGGGCAGCATGGGGCACTGAGCAGGGACCCAGAATGCCTTCCATTTGCCCCTCCCCCCCCACACTTCCCACAAGACCTATCGAGAGAGCTGTGGGATAGCTGCCCTACAGCACAGCAATGGAAGAGCTGGTAGTGTAAACAATCTCTGACGCCTGAGGAATTGAGTGAATACACAAACCAGAGCTTTTCTTTCACCGGTTACCTATCACCGGTGAAACTTACAGCGCAACAACTCTGCAAATGTAGACATACCCTTACAGCATGTTTTAGCAACAACCATACAACACATTCACATAACTTCATATGCATTGATGATATACCTATTTAGATAGAGAAATTACTTTCAGCAGGTCATAACCTTTTCCTTGGTACCTTACAAGGCATGCTTTATATGTAAGATCACGATTACATAAAAATGAGGAATATGTGGGCTACAGGGGCCTCCCCTAAGGTATAGAATAAGGGCCTTATATCTTTGAGTGAACTTTCCTCCGCTCATTTTCTCCAACTGTCAAAAAAGGGGCTAAGGTTGGGAGAACCAAGGTAGCTAATGCAGAGCAGGATACTGGAGGGACTTGGGGCAACCTGGGGCAGCAAGGAGAGTGGAAGGCAGCCATATGGGGTTGTGGTTGGAGGTAGTGGGAGAGCTTTAAGGCGTTGAGTGGGAGGCCCATGAGAGCAGCCTCATCCATTTTATTTCCCATTATACCCCTCCAACCCATTCCCCTCTGAGACTCTGCTTCCCTAATTCTTTTCCCCCTTTAGTAGAGGTAAGGGGGGCAGTGGAGGGAGCATAGATCCTTCTCTTCTCAATGGCTGGTGCTGCTGAAAGTCTAAGGAGAGGTCTTGTTCCTGTTTCAACCTACTTTAACCACTGCCCCTTTTTAAGCACTTTTCCTGTTCTGTTCCTATTTCTCTTTAGTCTCTGCCCCTACAATGGTGTCCCCCTCTGGCAAGGGTCAGAGTGGCAGTTGGATGTTGCCATCTCCTTTCTCTATCCTTGTTGGCAGCTTCATGCTAGCTGGGCACCAGTACCAGGAGCACTGAGAGCGATGGGGAGATGCTACAATAGCCCTGACGCTCTGGAGGAGTCACTAAATTGCAATCCTGCTCAGTTCCTGAAGCCCTGT
>NW_020689545.1:0-2680 GCF_002925995.2 Terrapene triunguis
TTAACTCGTGTTCACTGAAACATGGTAGCCACCATAAGGTAAAAATCCTAGCAAAGCCCAGGTAGTGTGTAGCTTTCACATGAGTTAGCAGGTTGAGGGATAGGTATGGGACCTAGGCTCCCCCTTGATCTTTAATGGGACCTGCTAACTTGTGTGAAAGCTACAGCCTGCCTGGTCTGCACTAGATTTTTACCTCACACGAGCCAACCCAAGGTCAGAACCCAGCTCTTTTCCTAGTGAGGATGCACTTGGTCCCTGTGTACAGATGGGAGCTGAGCCAGTGGGGACAACAGCCCTGCCTTGCCTCACAGGGTGATGTGAAGATAAATGAAGGTGCTCAGATACCATGGTGATGAGGGCCACAAGAAGTCATGGGTTTACTCTGCAGCAAGGGAGATTTAGGTTAGATGTGAGGGGAAAAGCTAACTAGAAAGGTAGCTAAGCTCTGGAACAAGCTGGAATCCCTGTTACCAGAGGTTTTTAAGAACAGGTTGGACAAACGCCTGTCAGGGATGGTCTGGGTGTATTAGGTCCTACCTCAGCACAGGAGGCTGGATGTGATGCCCTCTCGAGGTCCCTTCCAGGCCTACATTTCTACGGTGCTTTTTATATTCAACAGGTTATGACACTATGGACTACCCTTCCTTGGGCCTCTGCGAGGGGACGGGCTCGTTCAGCTGGTGGAGGCAACACATGAGAGAAGCTCTGCTTTGGCATCAAAGGCAGGGCCGGCTCCAGGCACCAGCCCAGCAAGCAGGTGCTTGGGGCAGCCAAGGGGCAGGGGTGGCATGTCGGGCTGTTCGGTGGCAATTCGCAGGCGGGTCCCTCTCGGAGGGAAGCACCTGCCACTGAATTACCGCTGAAGAAAGCGGCGCGGTGGAACTGCTGCCGGAGTGCCGCCGATCGTAATTGTGATCACGGCTTTTTTTTTTTTCCCTCGCCGCTTGGGGCGGCCAAAACCCTGGAGCCGGTCCTGATCAAAGGGCCTGCATTCGAGTCCTCCTGACAATGTTATACACTTGAGGGTGGGAGTAACTGCCTATGGTGGCTGGCTACCTGAACGCTGCTGCAAGATGCATGGAAAATACCAGAGGACACTGGTATTGACTATTTCAGAAGCCCCTAGAGGCCACAACAGAGACCAGGGCCCACAGGGCTAGGTGCTATCAGACAGAGTGAGATGGGCCCTGAGTTTACAATTTAGCCTGCTTTTACAGGGATGGGGGACCGAGGCACAGAGACTGAAGCCTGGCCTACACTTGAAATGTAGTTTGACATAGCTGCGGCACTCGGGGGTGTGAAAAATTCACACACCCCACAGTGCTATAGCTAAGCCGACCTAACCCCGGCTATAGACGCAGGTAGGTCCACAGCAGAACGCTTCCAGTGACGTAGCAACCGGTGCTCAGGGAACGGAGTTCTTACAGCGACAGGAAAACCCTTTCAGTCATTGCAAACTGCGTCTACGCTAAGACGTTATGGCAGCATAGCTGTGGCGCCGTAGGTATAGTCCCTGTAGCGTAGACAACCCTTAAAACGACTCATCCCAGGTCACCCAGGGAGTCTGACAGAGCCAGGAAACAAACCCAGGTCTCTCCGGTTCCAAATCCAGTTCTTCAACCACAGAACCCCCCTTCCTCTGATCCTCACCAGTGCTCCTGAAAGGCACCAGTGATGAGAGAGAGGAGACAGCCCTGGGAGCACAGGGGGAAACAGCCCGCAGAATAATGGCTTGTGTTCTTTTTGGAACTTTTTCATAATTCATACAAGCATCTCCCGAAAGAAAAATCCTCTCACGCATAAAATATTCATGTCCTAATACTTTGTAATGAAACCTCCTCCTCCTCGGGGCACACCCAAACCCTCAAGGCCAGCATGGATTTTCCTTTGTTAAAGTAATTATGTTTCTTATTGATTCAGCGTTATGATGAAAAGGCTGCACTTTGGGAAGTAAAACAGCACAGCCCTTCTCTCTCACATTCCTGAGTGCTCCAGGGCTGCTCGCCCAAAACCTGTCTTATCCTCAGGTCTGCTAACTTTATTCTTTACGGTCTCCAACCCCAAGCATTTAAAAAAAAATACATCAGGTCTCTCAAAAACCATGAGATTAGTTTAAAAGTCATGAGATTTTTTAAAAAAAATATTCTGCATTTTTTCTTTGCCGTCTGGTTTCTGAGCGATCAGGGGACAAACGAGTCATGTCTCCAAGTGTCTCTCTGCAACCATGAGGGCTAGAGTTTTAGTAAATGACAGCTGAGATTTTCCTAACATCACAAGACTCCAGAAGCTGGGGCTTTAAGACACACACTAAACGTCGCAAGATTTGGTAACGCCATGTTAACTAATGCAGTCCCAGGTAGCCACCAGTTGTAGGGTTATTCTGTACTTCCCTTCCGAGTTCAGTTTGGAGACACACTCCCACTCCCACCTCGGACCCAGCCATTGGGGATCCCCTTCTTCCCATGAACTGAGACAAAAAAGGAGTCCTTCACTAGTAAGTCAAGGACACCCCCCCCCCATAGCCATCCCCCCTCCCACCACCAGGTCCCCCCTCCCACCACCAGGAACAGAATCTCTCTTCCAGTCTCGACTAACCTTCCCTCTCCCTCCCCCTGACCTCGTTTCACTCAGGACAGACCAGTCCTTGGTTCTACATTCCAGCTCCCCACCACCACCACCA
>NW_020689546.1:0-1074 GCF_002925995.2 Terrapene triunguis
CCCTTGTACCACACCCCGTTGAGGTTGCAGTGGGCGCAGGCGTTGTACCACCAGCCGCCCTTGTGGTAGTGGGCGCAGCTCCCTGCGGGAGGGGAGACGTTGTCAGGGGCCGGGACGTTCCCACGGGGGAGGGGTGCAGCGCCAACCCCCATGGCCCCCTAGGCCTGGGACTCAGCCAGCCCCACCCCCCAGGACATGCAGCCCCCCATTCAGCCCCCTTTGGAGCGGTTGTGGGTAAGAGGGAAAGGGGCAGAACCTGCCCCCAGGTAGGTGTTGTGGTCCCCGGTGCCCTCGCTGGGTGCTCCCCCCCCCCCCCCCCCGCAGACCCCTCACCGCTGTACGCGTCGTGGTCCCGGTCCAGCGTGCTGAAGGGGCGGCCGTCGTGCCAGGCCAGCGAGTCCCCGGCGCTGCCGCGGTACCGGCCCAGCCGCAGCCGGTAGGAGTCGCTCTCGGGCTCCAGGGCGAAGCGGTCGTAGTGGGCGTATGCCTGGCGCCCCGCCCAGTCCTCCAGCAGCACCCGCAGCGCGTAGGGCCCCGGGCCCTGCCCTGTCACCCGGCGGGTGCTCTCCAGGCCCAGCCAGTGCTCGCCGTCCAGCGTCCCGAAGCCGTGCTGGGGGGGAGTGGGAGTGAGGGAAGAGACAGGCCGGGGGGGCCCTGGGAGGTGCGTGGGGGGAGGGTAATGGCCAGGGGGTCCTAGGGAAGAGGGACAGTCACTGGCCCCAGGAAGGGGGGATCCTCCCCTCCCCCTCCCTCACGTCCCCTTCCTCTACCCCCCTGGGCTCCGTGGCCAGTTCAGCCCCTGGCTCCCCTGCTGTGGGATCCCATGGGGGCCGTATGGAGCCCAGGCACCACCTGCCCCCCTCGCCACCAGGCCCATCGCTGCATCACCCCCTTCGTGGGGTCTGACCCCCCCCTGGTTCTAAACCACCCCACTGCCCCCCCTCGGCCTAGGCGGGACCTGGTGCCCCCTCTGTCCCCATGGCCTTGTAGCCCCCGCCCCACCCCTGGGGATGGACCCAGGGCGGCCCCCCATGCCTTGTGCCCCCCAGCCGGCTCCCCCATGCCTTGTGCCCC
>NW_020689547.1:0-1113 GCF_002925995.2 Terrapene triunguis
CCCCCCCCCGAGCTGCCCCTCCCACCCCGGGATCCCAGACCCCCACCCCCCACACGCCGGGATCCCGGAGCCAGAGCAGGGGTGGGGTAACTACAGAGGAAGCCTCAAAGTGTCCTTGGTTCCCCCCCACCACCACCACAAATCTCTGAGCCCAGCATGTGAAATTTACAAATCGGCGGCTGGAATTAATATTTAATTAAAGTGAAGGGGAGGGAGAAACCCAGAGCTGATAAGAATGACTGGCGAGGCCTCGTTAGCGCTAACGAGGGGCCTCGGGGCTGGTGGGAGCGAGACAATTAATTTTTTATCCACTTTTTATTTTCTGTTTCGGGGCGACATTAATTGAGGGGGAAATGTCCCTTTCCTCTGGGGCGGGGCGGCTGGTTACATAGGGACCCTCGCCCAGCACTGAGATGCGGCCACCTCTGGGGCGGGGCGGCTGGTTACCCAGGGACCCCTCGCCCGGCGCTGAGATGTGGCCACCTCTCGGGCGGGGCGGCTGATGACACAGGGGAGCAGCTCCTCACCACAGTCTCCGTGTCCGACCCCCCCCCACACCAGGATTCCTGAGCACCGGGGACCAGTCGGCCAAGGGGAACTACGGGCTTTTGGACCAGATCCAGGCCCTGCGGTGGCTCAACGAGAACATCGGGCACTTTGGGGGGGACCCCGAACGCATCACCATCTTTGGGTCCGGCGCTGGAGCCTCCTGCGTCAACCTCCTCATCCTGTCCCACCACTCGGAAGGTACCAGCTGCCCCCCCCCCGAGCCCCATTCCCTGCACCCCTGAGCCAGCCAGTCCCTGCCCTGGGGCTGGATGTGGGAGTCGGCGCCCCCTAGAGGGGACAGGCCCCGTGTCCCATTCCTCAGCCCCCTGAGCCAGCCAGTCCCATATCTATCTATCCATCCCATCCACCCCTCCTGTCTATCCCCATCCACCCCTTCTATCCATCTATCTATCTATCTATCTATCCCCATCCACCTCATCTATGTATCTATCTATCTATCCCCATCCATCTTATCTACCTACCTATCTATCCCCATCCACCCCCTCTATCTATCTATCTATCCCCATTCACCCCCTCTATCTATCTATCCATCCCATCCACCCC
>NW_020689548.1:0-2060 GCF_002925995.2 Terrapene triunguis
TGTCAGCCATGTCACAACACAGCACAACGGGGGATCCTGAGGAGCCCGGGGCTCGACTAGCAGGGGCCGTGGGTCAGGACGGCTCTCCCCATAGTCCCCGTCCTGCCCAGCCTGAGCCCCACTGCCCCATCCCTGCCCAGCCTGAGCCCCCCTGCCCCTGTCTCTGCCCAGCCTGAGCCCCCCTGCCCCCGTCCTGCCCAGTCTCAGCCCCACTGCCCCTGTCTCTGCCCAGCCTGAGCCCCACTGCCCCATCCCTGCCCAGCCTGAGCCCCCCTGCCCCCGTCCTGCCCAGCCTCAGCCCCACTGCCCCTGTCTCTGCCCAGCCTGAGCCCCCCTCCCCCGTCCTACCCAGCCTGAGCCCCACTGCCTCTGTCCCTGCCCAGCCTGAGCCCCCCTGCCCCCATCCTGCCCAGCCTGAGCCCCCCTGCCCCCGCCCCGCCCCGCCTGAGCCCCCCTGCCCCCGCCCTGCCCCGCCCGCCCCCCCCCCCCCCCCCCCCCGCCCCCGCTCCCCCGCCCCCCCGTGCAGTCCAGCCTGACCCCCCCCCCGCTCTCTCACCTGTGGTGGGGAAAAGGATCACCTGGGAGGTGTCCTCGAGCTCCTGGCCCCGGAGGGCTGGAGTCCCTGGGATGTGCCTCCTGTGCATCCCCCTGCGCTCCTGCTGGGCCCCGCTCCTGGGGCTGCTGGGACTGAGATACTCCAGGACCTGGGCTCGGAGCTTGGCCAGGATGAGCTGCCTGTCGAGCTCAGCGCCCTGGCAGCCTGCAGCAGTGACAGGAGCCAGCAAGGCCAGCAACAGGTGCAGCAGCCACATGGCTCTGGCACATGCAGGGGTCTGAGCCGAGAGCGTCTCTCTGCACGGCCAGCGCGGCTCGCTGTGCCCTCCCTGCTGGGCTCTGCCTGGGCACGGTGGCATTGAGACGTATCTGACACTGACGCAAATGTCTGCTAGCCATGAATATTATCTCTGGGCTATGGGAACAGCGAGACGTCTGGAATGCAAGGACTGCAAGGACAACGGAGCGCAGGGGGACGCAGCCCCGGGCAGGGGGAGGTCACGGTGCACTGGGTGCGGGGGACAAGGATGGTGCAGCCTGGGGTATGGAGCCCAGTCAGGGGGAGGCCAGGCTTCCCCAGGTGGGTGAGTGAAGGTACCGCCAGGGCCAGGGAGCTGCAAAGACAGTATAAAGCTGCCCACCGCGTCCTGTGCCAAGTGCTGCTGAGCGACAGCGCAGATGCTGTGCCTGTCTCTAGTGCTTCTGCTTGTAACAAGCCTGCTGTGTGTGCCCGGCTGTAACCAGTGCCTGGGTCTGTAGACCGCCTGACACTACTGCTGTGTGTGCCCGCCTGTAACCAGTGCCTGGGTCTGCAGCTCGCCTGACACTACCGCTGTCTGTGCCCGCCTGTAACCAGTGCCTGGGTCTGCAGCTCGCCTGACACTACTGCTGTGTGTGCCCGCCTGTAACCAGTGCCTGGGTCTGCAGACCGCCTGACACTACTGCTGTGTGTGCCCGCCTGTAATCAGTGCCTGGGTCTGCAGCCCGCCTGACACTACTGCTGTGTGTGCCCACCTGTAACCAGTGCCTGGGTCTGCAGCCCGCCTGACACTACTGCTGTGTGTGCCCGCCTGTAACCAGTGCCTGGGTCTGCAGACCGCCTGACACTACTGCTGTGTGTGCCCGCCTGTAACCAGTGCCTGGGTCTGCAGCCCGCCTGACACTACTGCTGTGTGTGCCCGCCTGTAACCAGTGCCTGGGTCTGCAACCCACCTGACACTACTGCTCTTAGTCACCCCTGGTTACACAGCGGGGTTAGCTGTACCAATGACCCTGCTGCTGCGGGGGCCAACGGCTGGGCCGAGTGACGCCTGGCTGGTGTGCTGTTGTGTCTTTGCAGCGAGGCAAACTGGCCTGGTTCTGCTCAGCAGCCGTCAGTGCTGGGGTTCCTGGCCAAAGAGGGTTTGCTTCTTGGGTTTCCACTGGAGCTTGGCGAGGGGCGGGCAAGCAGGGCGGTTGCCCTGGGCACCGGCTGAAAAGGCCATCACATTGCTCGACTGAGCCCG
>NW_020689549.1:0-1477 GCF_002925995.2 Terrapene triunguis
GTCCTGGCTATCAGTCCCCCCTGCTCTAACCACCAGCCCTACTCCCCTCTCAGAGCCGGGGAGAGAACCCAGGAGTCCTGGCTCCCTCCCCCAACAACCACTAGCCCCTACAGCTGTGTTTTATGATGTAACCTGGATTCCTGGGTTCTATCTCCTCCTCCCCCATATCATGGACATCCACCGTCTATCTCCTCCCTCTAGATGCCTGGGTCCTTTCTCTCCCCGGCACCTCCACCTCCAGATCTGGGGCTCTGCGCCCCACTCTGGGTACTTCGCCTGTCTCCTCTTCCTCCACCCCCTCCACACACAGATTTAGGTTCTAGCCTCTCTTCTCCACCTCCCCGGACACCTGGATTTGTTTCCCTCCTCCCCGCCCCTCTCTTGGACACCGGAGTTCTATGCCCTGTCCCCCTGCAGAGATAGGGGGTGCCTGGGGAAGGATTCACCCTGCGAAGTTTGGGGGCCTGGCAAACGGGCCTTCCTGATCCCTTCCCTGGTACGGCAGGGAGCATGGGTGTGAAAGCCATGGTGCTCAAATCCCCCTCGATCTCGTGCCGGGGTGGGGGGATCACAGCAGGAGCCAGGACAGTGGGGTCAGTGGGTTAGAGCAGGGGGGAGCTGGGAGCCAGGACTCCTGGGTTCTCTCCCCAGCTCTGGGAGGGGAGTAGGGGCTGGTGGGTTACAGCGGGGGGCTGGGAGGGAGCCAGGACTCCTGGGTTCACTCCCCGACTCTAGGAGGGGACACTGTCTCTGGTTATACTCAGCTGTGGTGCGTGGGAAGGGCTGTGGGGCTGTGGGGGAAGGAGACAGACGGGGCCAGGGGAAGAGGAGGATGCGTTCACCCCAGGGCTCAGCTGGGCCAGTGGCCACACCACAGCAGGCTGGACCAGTTCAACCAGTTTGGGACCAGGAAGGGGGTGCGCTGCTGAGCAGTTCCTGGATTCTTCAGCTGGGTTTGCCCGGCTTTGTCCCGTGGGGGGGGGGGGTCTAACACCCCATAGATTCCCTCTGCACCAGCCCCCCCACTTCCATACCACCTTAGCTCCCATCCCTTTCCATACACAATGGCTGGGAACCAGGACTCCTGGGTTCTCTCCTCGGCTCTGGGTGGGGAGTGGGGGCTGGTGGTTAGAGCAGGGGGGCTGGGAGCCAAGACACCTGGGTTCTCTCCCCAGCTCTGGGAGGGGAGTGGGATCTAGTGGGTTAGAGCAGGGGGGGCTGGGAGCCAGGACTCCTGGGTTCTCTCCCTGGCTCTGGGACGGGAGTGGGGGGTAGTGGTCAGAGCAGGAGGGACTGGGAGCCAGGACTCCTGGGTTGTCTCCCCG
Source organism: Terrapene triunguis (assembly GCF_002925995.2). Lineage (NCBI taxonomy): Eukaryota > Metazoa > Chordata > Testudines > Emydidae > Terrapene > Terrapene triunguis. Next base: position 1,326 of record NW_020689549.1, read on the forward strand.
GCTCTGGGAGGGGAGTGGGGGTGTCAGAGCTCACTCCCTCCATGACCTCAATGATGAACCTTTGCCCCAATTTCACCTTTTCTCCGGCCACGCCTCCTAGCTGACAAGGCCACACCCCTTCCCTAGGCCACGCCCAGACACCTCAAGGCCCC
>NW_020689550.1:0-2182 GCF_002925995.2 Terrapene triunguis
CTGCCCCCTCCCCTGCACCCCATATCTCCAGCACCCCACAACCCTCTCCCCCAGATCTCCCCCCACTGCCCCTCCCCTGCACCCCATTCCCCCAGCCCCCCAACCCTCTCCCCCCAGATCTCCCCTTCCCCCATCCCCCATTTCCCCAGCCCCCTCCCCGCAGCGCTCCCGGCCCCCCATACCGCTCTCGCCGTGGAGCAGGGGCAGCAGCCGGAAGGTGAGGGCGGCGCAGGTGGCGGAGAAGAAGCCGCGCCAGTAATCGCGCAGCGCGAAGTGCGTCCCGGTCGCCTCCACAGAGAACAGCACCCCTGGAGGGCAGGGGGGTCAGCCGGGAACCGGGCCCCCTGCAAGCCCCCCACACGCCCTCCTCGGGCCCCCCTCCCCTGAGCCCCCCGCGTGCCCCCCACCGACCACCCACGGGCCCATCATGCACCCGCAGTTCTCCCCATGTGCCCCGAGGTCCCCCCCATGCACCCCCGTCCTCCCTCCATGCCCCCGGGTCCCCCATGCACCCCCAGATCTGCCCCCGGTCCCCCGTCCCCCTGTGCACCCCCAGATCTCCCCCCATGCCCCCCCAACCACCATCTCCCCCCAATCATCCCTGGGGAGAACAGCACCCCGGGAACCAGCCCCCCCGATCCCCCTTCCCCCCCCGCGGCCCCCCCCGAACCGGCCCCCTCCCCCCGGCCCCGCGAGCGCTTTGGGGTCACTCACCCCCCACGGGGGCCACGAAGCAGCAGGCCACCCCCACGGCCGCCCCAGCCACCAGCATCTCGTACTTGCGGGCCGGGTTCTGGGGGGCAGAGAGGTGGGGTGAGGGGTGGGGGGGTGCTGGGGGAGGGGTGGGGACTGGGGTAGTTTGGGGGCTGGGAGAGGAGGAGCGGGGAGCTCGGGAGTGGGGGAGGGGCCAGGGGAAGTTCGGGGGGGGCGGGGGCAGCTCGGGGGGGGAGGGGCCGGGGAGAGGGAGGGGCCAGGGGAAGTTGGGGGGGCTGGGGACACCCCCAGACTCACCTCCTTGGTCCCAGCGACTCGAACCATCACGCGGCCAAGCTGGGTGGCCAGGATCGTGGCCATGTGAACGAAGGGGCCCTGGGGAGAGAGCCGGGGTCACTGCGGCCACCCCAGATCCCCCCGATCTCCCCAACTCCCCCCGATCCCCAGCCCCCCCGATCACCCCAGATCCCCCAATCCCCAGCCCCCCAGATCCCCCCAGATCTCCCTGATCCCCAGCCCCCCAGATCCCCCTAACACACCCAGCCCCCACCTCCCAGATCCCTACCCCCCCAATCCCCCACCCCAGAGATCCCAGCCCCCCAAATACCCCCAGATCCTGACCCCCAGACACCCCAGCTCCACGCACACTCCCCATCCCCCAGATCCCCCTAAAACACCCACCTCCCAGATCTCCGCCCCCTCAATCCCCCATCCCCAGAGACCTAATCCCCCCAACTCCCCCAAATACCCCCAGCCTCTGACCCCCAGCCCCTCCCAAAGGACCCCCCCACTCACCACTTTGCCCAGGAAGATGGTGCTGCCTGCCCCCAGGGTGCAGATCACCCCGACCAGCTTGGCCAGGCCAGTTCGCAGGGTGAAGAACTCGCTCAGCACGACTCCGCGGAGCGTCACCTTCAGCTCGGGGATCCCGGAGCCTGGGAGGGGGGACGCGTGAGAGCCCCCCACGGCCCTGGGATGGGGGACCCCGCAGTCACACCCCCCACGGCCCCAAGGACCCCAAGTTCCCAGCCCCCCACGGCCCGGGGATGGGGGATCCTGCGTTTACATCCCCCCACGGCCCTGGGGATTGGGGACCCCATGTTCCCAGCCCCCCACAGCCCAGGAGATGGGGGATCCCACGTTCACAGCCCCCCAAATCCCCCCTCCCCCAGGATCTTGGGGCTGTGGCGGGGTAGGGGGGCCCGGGCCCTACCTGCAGCCTGCGGCGAGATGTATTTGGCGACTCCGGCCGAGACCATCATGAGCCCCGTGTGATAGAGGACCCAGGAGAAATACTGCAGGGCCCGGTACCCCTCCAGCGCGTCGTACACCCACAGGTTGGCTGGGGGGCGACAGGGGGGGTTAGGGCAGGGATCCCGCCCCCTGCGTCCCCCCTTGGACCGGCGCCGTATGTGGGGTTCTATGGAGGGCTGGGGATCTGGGGTGGGGGGGCATGACTGGGGGGGGG
>NW_020689551.1:0-2107 GCF_002925995.2 Terrapene triunguis
GGGGATGGGAGCGGAGCCACAACCGGGCTGCGGTGGGGGCCAGCAGCTGGGCCTGTGGCCAGATGTGGCTCCGCTCCCGGCCTCACTCCCAGCCTCAGTCCTTGACCAGGAACAGAGCTGTGGCCAACGGCCGAGGCTGGGGGCTGATGTGCGGCTGGGAGCGGAGCTGCACTGAGGCTGGGGCCAGGGCCAGGAATGGGGCTGGGAGCTGGGGACGTGGCTGGGGGCGGGAGCAGAGCTGGGGGTGTGGCAGGGCTGGGTGGCACTCCCTCCTTGCCCCCCATGGGGGCTCACCTGTGCCCCACTGTGCCCCCCCATGGACGTTCCTCCATGCCCCCCTAGGGAGGCACCACCCCACAGTTTGGGGACCTCTGGCCTAGGCACTAACCTAGGAGAAATCAATAATAATTGCGATACACTTGTTCTGTTAGTCACCATCTTAGTGCATTCTCCATTTATCCCTAATGGACAGGAAATGCCATCCTCATCCTAGGAATTGGTAGGTGGTGGAAACTCCTCCGCACAAAAATATGTCGCCTGACCAAAAAAACCCAAAAAACATAAAAACTGCCCCACCTTGTCTATCTCAAGGGCCAAATCCTGGTTTTATTGGCATGAGGGGGATTTTTGCCATTGGCTACAATGGGCTCTGCAGTTGGCTCCAAACTATTAGACATATTTTATACAAAAAAAGCCCAACACTGAAAAATATTTTCTAGACGTGTTTGACAAGATTCAGTGTAAATGGGAGACAAGTGGAGGTGACAACTGAGAAAGTAGACGTGAGTGGGAAGTGAAAGCGACACTTGAAAAGGGAAGTACAAATAATCTATTATTATAATAGCCGCATTGCTCTGATTAAGACTGAGCTGCTGTGCTGTTTCCATTATAAATCTCTCTTTTCAGGGCTTGGAAACCCAGCTAGTCAAAGTTTGAGCTGAGCTGAAATATGACAGGGAAAAAACCCTCACTCCAGGGATAAATCTATCATGTGGTGTGCTGATCTTTCTAGGCAGTATTTAAAGGCAAACAAAGGAAATTAACATTTTAATGGTCTTTTATATGGTAGGAAGGGCAACTTAGTGGATAAGGTCCCGGATTCAGACACCGTCTTATGGTGTGACCTTGGGCAAGTCATTTACTCTACCTGTGCCTGCGTTCCCCATCTGTAAAATGGGGATAATACTTCCCTATCTCTCAGGGCTGTTGTAAGGATAAAATCCATGGATGACTGTGAGGTGCTCAGGTACTCCAGTGATGAGGGCCACATGTGCAAACAGAGCCAACCTGATAGTCCACGTCTTAACACTTGTGATAAATGAAGGGAGGGGGGTAGCTCCCTTTTATGGACACCCAGCCAGCCAGTAGCTATAAAATCCCTCTCAGTAGCTGTTTCTCCAATTGCTCTACCCATAAAGGGTTAAAAAGTCTCACTGCTATGCATAGGTAAAAGGAAGGAAGTGGGCACCTGGCCAAAAGAGCCAATGGGAAGCCTAGAACTTTTTAAAAGTGAAAAAGACTCCCCTTTTGTCTGTCTGTTGTTCTCCCGGGGAGAGGCGGACAGGGCAGCAGCTATGCTGTAAGAAGCTTGGGCCAGGTATGAAAAAATCCTAGAAACTATACATTTGAAACCCCAGATATGTAAGTAGATCAGGAAATGTCTAGGAAGACGTGATTAGGGTTTATCCCTTTTATTTTGTTATGGCTTGTGAATTCCTCTGTGCTAACCCCAGGTGCTTTTGTTTTGCTTGTAACCTTTAAGCTGGACCTCAAGAAAGCTATTCTTGGTACTTAATCCTTGTAGTTGCTCTTTTAAAATCTAGCACTAGACTGAGTTCCCAGATGTATTTTCTTTCTTTTTTTTTATTCATAAAATTTACCTTTTTTAAGAACAGAATTGGATTTTTGTGTCTTAAGAGGTATATCATAGAATCATAGAAGATTAGGGTTGGAGGGGACCTCAGGAGGTCATCTAGTCCAACCCCCTCCTCAAAGCAGGACCAACAACATCTAAATCATCCCAGCCAGGGCTTTGTCAAGCCGGGCCTTAAAAACCTCTAAGGATGGAGATTCCACCACCTCCCTAGGTAACCCATTCCAGTGCTTC
>NW_020689552.1:0-7939 GCF_002925995.2 Terrapene triunguis
TACCTTCTCCAGTCCACTTACAAATGACTCAAGCAATGGGATTTTTACTAGTTCCCCCGGGATAGATATTGCCTCACTGACTCATATACAGGAAATATTTTTTGAATGAAATACAACTGTTATATTCTCAGGACTCTATATGGAAACCATCACTATAGTCCACACTAACCCCCCACTTCAAACTAAGGTACGCAAATTCAGCTACGTTAACAACGTAGCTGAATTCGAAGTACCTTAGTTCGAACTTACCGCGGGTCCAGACGCGGCAGGCAGGCTCCCCCGTCGACTCTGCGTACTCCTCTCGCCGAGCTGGAGTACCGGCGTCGATGGCGAGCACTTCCGGGATCGATCCCAGAAGATCGATTGCTTATGGCCGGACCAGGAAGTAAGTGTTGCATTTTACTGTAGACCTGGAAATATTTGGTGTGAATTAATTTGTACAACATTTGCTGATTTGCACCTAGTGTGCAAAGCAGGGGATTAAAATTCCCATCAGCAGCTTCCCCACTGCATTTCCTTTTCCCCTGGCCAGATAAGCAAAAAGGTCCTGAACCAGGAAGCAGCCAGGTTCTGTTGGGGTGTGGGAGCTGCATGGCAGCAGGGAGCTGGAGAGAAGCCCCAGGAACTGTGGACAGAGCCACATGTGGAACAGGCTGGGACATACAGTTGGGTGCAGGTCTGTGTGGAACTTATCGGGGAGTAGCGGTGACTGGGCAGAGATCCATCACAGAGGGGCCCCACTGAGAGACACTATCGGAGCTTGGTCTGTAAGCCCACAAGCTCCTGTTTGCTGGAACAGAGACTGGACTGGCAAGTGCACCCCAGCCACTAGGCTTGAAGAGTCCTAACTCTCAATTGGACTGCCCCCCAGGAGCCCAAACAAGAACCACTATCACTCAGTGTGAACTGGAACTGTTTAAGCCTCTGTACCTAGGGTATCTGCAACCTTCCCCTTTCCTGACAGCGCTAATAAAACACCTTTTCACTTAGTCCATGTATCTGAGTGGTTACTGGGAAACACAAGGTCTAGCACCTGAAGCACCTACAATGCTTGCCTCCGTACACCTGGCACGTTATTGGCATCCTAGGGTTTGGGTGTACTGGGGAGGCTCAACAATTACCCTAGTCAATGTAAATTTATTTACGGAGGTTTCTTCTATCAACAGGCCAAGAGCAGCATTCAGTGACAGGAGCCCACTAGGTGTGAATGTGAGTACTGTAAGTGACCAGCCTCTCTTGGGTTCACACAGGCACTAAAACACAAAGTTTCATACTATGTGGCGATAATATAAGGCAACAGGAGAAGATAATCTATGTTTGCAATTAGAGATCATTAAGATGCAGTGAGGATCTTTCCTGTCTTTGCACCTTATTGCTCTTTTCTGAAAGAGCGTAACTCAAGAAACACATGTGGTGTGTAACTCCAAATGTAGGCACAGATTCTTGTCTAAGGGCAGGGAGCTCATTGTGAAACTAAGGAGTCGGGGCTAACTGCTCTAAGGTTGCTCTAAGTTATACTGGCTGCCAATAACCACACAAGGTTGATACTGGAGCAAAGGGATGCCCCAGTTATTCCCTCTGTACTGTATTGGGCAGTCAACTAACCCTACACTATTGGAAGATCCCTATGCATTGGAGTGATCCAACTGTGGCCAGCTATGCTTGCTCTAGGGTTGCTTTGCACAGGCAGGAGTATGGAAAACATCCACAATGGCAGCCCAGGATCTGGCCCGCAAACTCCAAAAGGCCTGTTCTTTATCACCATTCATCTTACACTTATTCTCTTTGGCGTGTGATTTGATGATAACCCACATTACGAGCCAAATACCGCAGTCAGTGGGAGTTTTGCCTGGGTAAGGATGGAGGGTTTTGTCTATTGGACTAATTGCTCTAGATCATGCAGACCTCACAGGAATGCATTGCTTATTTGTGGTAGCAGGAAGTAACAGCTTTCTTTAAATAAAAAATTGGAATGGCTGGGTATTTTCACAACCTCTGCGATGCACGTAGTGCTCTCTGTTTTCAAATTCATGCTTGGAAAGCAACAGCCAATTTCTTGTAATCTTCTTTAAACCTTGAACTGTACACACACTGATATAGTTTTCTATCCAGTAAATCCAAGGAAAATTCTAGTGCTTGGGCCTCTGGGGGATCTGGCATGTGAAAAGTGTCCAAGATTTGCTGCTGCCTATAACCAGCACCATTTTGTCTAACAGCTGACAGCTTTCTGTATCCGTTATAGAGCTCCTATCAAGCCAGAACATTTTTCTGTATGACTGAGACTCTTCAGCCTCTTTATAAGACCATCCTGGGGAGCAAAGCATTTAAAAATCAACTAAAAAAAGGAGGGGTATGGCAAGGGTGATATAATCTGGAAATGTGGTACAGTTGGCAGCCAATGAGTTGTAGCTTTTGTGTGGATGAGCGAGAGGAGAGAGAAGAAAAAGAGAGTATTGTATCAAGGGCTTGCAAAGATTGGTTTTAACCAATGTTAGCTTATACACATGTGCAGACATGCCATAAAACAGGCTAGGCATTTCTAAACCAAAACACCCCAACTAAACAAAAAAACGTCACTGTTCAAGCTGCGTCTTGTCAGCCAAAAGAGTGAGGTCCTCTCTCCCACACTACCACCAGAACCAGAGCCAAGATAACAAACTATGTAAGGCCTGCTCCAACTTCCATTAAAATCAATGGGAGTCTTTCCATTGGTATTAATGTGAATTATTTTGGGACAATTCGTGCCATTATTTCTTTGGCAAATGTCCTGTCCACTCGATGGGAGCTCTCCCTGTGCAAGGAGAATTGGGTTGTCCCCTTAGTAGCTATATGGTAATGAAAACAATCTTCTTGTTATGGAAACCATCAAAACAAAACCAAAAATTCAGCCTGTCAATAAATATTTTTACATCAATATCCTATCACTGTCATGTTACCAAAGGTTGGTTGTTTTCAACATGTTACAGAACTCAAGAAATCGTAAGATAAAAAAATAGCATGAATGTTAAGACTTTTGTGTAACTAATTTTCCATGCGGGAAATGAAAAGCAGACCTCGCTACCTGTCACGTGTCCACACAAAGATTAAGATTTCTGCAAAGTCTTCATTATAGCATCACCTTTCAGAGAGGGCTGATATATACAGCCTCTGTTTTATTATTTCTCCTGCTTCTACTCTGCATTATACACATTAGGCCAAATTCATTGCTAGAGTAACTCCATCAAAGCCAATGGGGTTGAGCCAGGGATGAATCTGGCCCATAGCTTTATCAGGGAAGCATTCATCTTGAAAGAACTTGTTTCAAAGGGCAGTCTCGGTTGTGCATGATTACCAAGCACAATAAACAGGAACCACTTTTCCTAACCTAGTTCCTGGCCAATGTGCAAACAAGAAGCCAAGTAGAACTGTTAGCTCTTCCAGGATCTTGCTGCTCTTTCTTCTAATGAATAAGACCAATGACTGTTTGCTGCCTCAGGTAATAGAGACAAATTCAGCAATGTACGTAAGCATATATGTAATCTCACTGAAGTCAATGGGACTACTCATGTGCCTAAAGTTATGCATGTGCTTAAGTATCTCGTCAAATCAAGGCCTAGGCAATTAATAACTCTCTTTCTTTTGGTTGGTTTCTTGTGTTTAAAAAGAAAACCAGGCACATTTTTCTATATGAAATTAAAAGGTACTTAAAAATAACTCTCTTCTAATTTTTTTTCTCATGAAAGTTCATTGGGTCCCTTCACCTGGTAATCTTGGTTGTTTTCTAATTCTTTCAAAGAAATTAATGTGTTAGATCTTTGAAAGGGTTTTGCTTTCATCAATGTAATCATCCATGTCTATGCAGCACCTTTAGGTCTTATCAGGATTTGGATCTTTGTAACTGCATGGAAGGCTTTTTTTTTCTTCTCTAAATAAACAAAAAAGAAAAGAAAAATTGCTTAATTTATATGTTTTATTGGACTGTATGTCTCCCTACAACTTCCCCTTTTTCAAGCTTTGAACTGATCTATCAGTCTGTCTCATTTTTATGTGAATATTTTACTGTCGTTGAATCAGTGGGATTGTTTTCCCTTTAATTTCACAACTGTAGCACAGACCTGTTGCGAAAGTAGCAGTACTTATGGGGAAACTGTTGGATAAGAAAATTAAATGTTAGATCTGCACTCCACTGGAGCCAGACTTGGAGAACCTTTCTGAATACATGAAACACAGAAGTATAAAGGAGATGAAAGGGTTTAGAGACTCCCACAGGAAAGCTGAAAAACTGTCAAGACAAACTCACTGTATTTGAAAACCCAGCTATTTCCTACCAGACTCAACAGTGTGGTGGACATATTGGTGGGAATGGAGCAGTGTGTGATAGTGTGAAAAAACCACAGAAACGGTGCCAAATTCTGCACTCGGCAGGGCCAATGCAGGCAACGCTGCCAGACCTGCAGCTGCAGAACAGCCTTAAATCATGAGGGCTGATACCAGCGTGATGGTGGAGGGCGCTCTGGTGGAGAAAGAACAGGCAGGGCTTCATGTTGACTGAGTCCTTTGGTGATAACAACTTGAGCCTCCTGGGGAATTGGGATCTCCATCCTTTTAACTACAGCTTTAGAGGGGGCACATCACAGGTTCCAACCTCCTCCTATGTAACAGAAAGTCTCCAACCACTATCCCTTTAATTTTTTTTCACACCACATCCAGACACCCCCAAATCCCCAAAGCAAGCATTTCATAGGCTGAAACTGGCTCAGTATATCCAATGTCCAATGAGCACTAGATCCTCGTGATTCTCTTATCAAACACCTCTAACCCTCCTGCTGGCTTTGGCTCTGTGACTCCTGGGAAGAGGGTATTACAGTGTCTACTTTAAATGGATATATAATAAAAATAGATAGAAAATGGGATGCTCTTTCTCCAACTACTCAAAAATGAGAGACAATAATAAATGAAATTGAAAAGGGATTTTTTCCAATGTTCTATACAATAGAATGAGCAGCTATTCAATATCTTGTTATATCCTCATTGTCTAATGGCCTCATGCTTTATTTACTGCACACTATTCAAGCCCTGTACTGAACATAGATTTATTAATTTCCTTGTGGTCTTTTCTGTGGTGCTCACCACTGCAGTATCTGATTGATTGATGTCTCTGTCTCTCTTGCTTTTTCTCAAATTTCATGAAGCATGAAATTATGATTCTCCCCCTTTGTGTTGGAAGATTACACTAGGTATGTTTAAAATCACAAAATAAAGTTATTTTTATTCGAGGCTGAATCCTCAGCTGTTTCAAGCTTGGTGCAGCTGGTGGGGGGGAGGCTAAACTGGATTGGAGCCACCTGATCCTGGGGCTGGGTGGGGGCCAATTCAGCTTCTGGCACAAGTCAGAAAAACCAGGGAGATGCTGTCACATACAGTGGCTGCAATGGTTCATAGGCACTGTTCCAACATACCAGGATAACCAAAGTGCTTTGTGCTTTGCCTCCAGCCCATCCTGCCCCTGATGTGCCTTCTACCCACCCTGTACAATGGAGCAAATGATGCAAAGCAAGCATGGGGGAATTCGCAGTTGCCTATTTAGGGCCAGTTAAGATCCCTTGGAGGACAAAGGGAACTTTGTGGGAACCAAGGATCTGGTCTGTTGTTGTGGGGAGCTGTTCTGCAGCTGGGCATTTGTGGAGGAGTGTTATTTGTAAGAGTTGAGGAATGGATTTGGGAAGAGAAGATTCCCTTTTTTTAATCTCATCAATTATACCACCTCCCCCGCCCTGCCTCCCTTCTCTATGACCTTCTCCCATCATTTAATGAAGCATTTCACAGCATTCCATGAAATTGCCACTGCTCTTTTTCCATGTAAAACAAATAAGATGAAATGGTTAAAATTCGTGCTCTTGATTTTCAAAGTTTACATTGTGTAAATGCTTTATAAATAATGAGCAAATATACGGATCACTGACATTTTACTACAGCAGCAAGTGTTTTAAGTTAAACGCATGCTTATGTTCTTTGCTGAATAGGGAGGGATTTAAGAATATGCTTTAAGTTAAGCATGTGCTTAAGTGCTTTGGTGAATCAGGGCCCCTCTGAATGGTGGTCAGTTAACATTGCAACGCAAGCTAGCAGATTGCATGGACTCCTGATAAAGTGCTCGCTGGGTAGAGAGGTCTCCTGGGATATTCCTTTTTGAGTATGTCTACACAGCCAGCAGCAATGAGCCTCCCAGCCTGGGTCAACAGACTTGGGCTTGCAGGGATCATGCTACTGCACTAAAAATAACTGTTTAAACATTGCACCTCAGGCTGGACCTTGGGCTCTGAAGCCTAAGGAGGGGAGTGGGCTTCAGGGCCCAAGCTGCAACTTCAAAGCACTGTCTTAGTCTACACAGGCCCTGGAAACCCAAATCTATTGATCTATCACTGCTATGGGCTGATGTAAACATACCTTTTGAGTCCAGGCAAACTTTCACATCAGCTCCCTTCATTAGCTTTTCCTAGCAGACAACAGTTCTTTAAAGATATTACGAGTGAAAGAGTTCCTCTCCACAACCTGTTTATGGCTGATGAGATACTGATAAGATCTGATTGTAAATGGCCCATTTATTTCAACCCTAAAGATAAACCTTGAGACCTGGTGTTACAGGAAAGATGTTGTGCCTTACACACCGGGAGGTAATGTCTGATCTTGCAGCCCTACCGCATGTCACTAATCGTGTCAGTTACTGAAACAAATAGTCCCATTGCATGATACACTCTTATCCCTAGTATGGGGGGTATAGTTTCCAATGAATAAAAGAGAGAAAAGCACAGAAATTGCTCCCTGTTCTTGCAATACAGAATGAACATTTCAATAGGATCGTATTTTAAACAAAGAAGTATAAACTGCTACCTCTCATGTCAAAATTTGCCACTGAGAGCAAAATTTGACAAGGATGTATTTTTGGATACAACTATCCTGTCCATCTCCTTGCCATTACATACACCCTCAACCACCTTCCCTGCTCTCCTGCTGTAGGGCCACATCCACCCGAATTGCAGTTATTTAGCCCCATAACCTGCCTTTTCTCTGAAAGTAGTGATGGTGGCAATCATGGGATCCCGGGTCACTCAAGGCCCCTTTGCCAGCCAGCCTGTCTGCTACCAGCAGAGGGCTTCTGCCTCTTTGGGGCAGCAGAGAAAGTCTGTCTGATAATGGCCTACATTTTTTCCCTCTCTGCAAGGCTCCTGGCTCCCAGGCCCTTAAAGATATAGTGGCGGGATTTTCTCCCAAGTAGCTAGAACTGCTTCCTCTCCCTCCATATCCCGTTTAGGTCCTTAGTTTGGAACTTTCAAATCCTTAAAAGGCCATGCCACATGGTGGAGTGGGCTGACTACAAGGCACTACTACCTTTAACGGCCTGACGACCCAGTCACAGTTTCCTACAAACCCACAGCAACATTTTCTTCAGATTCCATTCCTTTTAACCACAGCAGAATACTCGATTGCTTAGCTGGGACAAACAGAATTATAAACGTTAGTTTCCCGGTAAAATAAAAGGATTCTTGTGCATTGGCATCCTGTGAAACTTCAGCATCAGGTAACTGCTAACTGCTCAGGGTAGGAAGAAATTTCCCTCATGGTCAATTTATTTCATACTTGTCCTTCATGGAATTTCTTGCTTCTAGTACTGGCTACTGCCAGAGACAGGATACTGGACTAGATGAAGCATGCTACAGCAGTTCCTATATTCCTAATTTCTCCTGTGTCTATTTGAAAAGTTGTATCATTATATGAAAGCAAAGAGTGGAAGCAGAAGCTTGGGAACATGCCTTTGTTTTCTGCTTTAAATATATTTCCAGATATTGCACAATGACCTTTATAAGATGACCTGATTGGTTCCAAATTCATGTAACACACACCTCTGTGTGGAGGGAATGGGAGGGCCTGATCCAAGCCCACCACGTCAATGGAAAGACTC
>NW_020689553.1:0-1707 GCF_002925995.2 Terrapene triunguis
TTGGTCCTGCTTTGAGCAGGGGGTTGGACTAGATGACCTCCTGAGGTCCCTTCCAACCCTGATATTCTATGATTCTGCAGGGGGCAGGGGATGGGGGGTCATGGAGGGGATGGGTTCCATGAGGGGCAGGGGATAGGGGTTACAGGGGCCGGGGGCTGGGGTCCATGGGGGGGCAGGGGAAGGGGGCTCCGGGGGGCAGGGTCTAGGGGCTGGGGTTCATGGGGGGGCAGGGGCTGGGAGATGGGCACCATGGGGGCCGGGGCTGCGGTCCATGGGGGGACTGGAGTACATGGGGGGCAGGGGCTGGGGGACGGGCACCAGGGGCGCAGGGGCTGGCAGGCTTCCAAGGGGACCCCAGCCCCACCCCCTGAACCCCGCGGCCCCTGCCCCTGCCCCGGCAGGTCTTCGTGGAGCTGAACGAGCTGGTGGTGGACAAGAACCAGGAGCTGCAGTGGAAGGAGACGGCGCGCTGGATCAAGTTTGAGGAGGACGTGGAGGAGGAGACTGATCGCTGGGGGAAGCCCCATGTGGCCTCCCTGAGCTTCCGCAGCCTGCTGGAACTACGCAAGACCCTCTCCCATGGTAGGTGGGCGGGAGCAGCCCCATGGGGCAGGAGGCTGCAGCGGGGCGCAGCTCGGGGTGGGAGGTCCTGGCCGGGCCCGGCTGTGGCTCAGGGGGATGGCTGGAGCGGGGCAGCCCCTCGGCCTCTCTGCTCAGCCCTTGGCTCTGCCCCCAGGGGCCGTGCTGCTGGACCTGGACCAGAAGACGCTGCCGGGGGTGGCGCACCAGGTGGTGGAGCAGATGATCATCTCGGACCAGATCCGGGCCGAGGACCGTGCCAACGTGCTGCGGGCGCTGCTGCTAAAGCACAGGTGAGCTACCCGCGCGCCCCGGGGCCTGGAGAGGGAACTGCCCAGGCTGGCTCTGTGCGGCTGCTCGCTTCCTACTGGGGCCCGGCGTGGTCTCTGGGGGAGGGAGCTGTGCGCACACACCCAACCCCCTGGGGCCTCGAGCCAGGTGCCAGGGCGGCCCGGCTGTCCCGCTGATGAGTGCCCGTTACCCTCCCAGGCCTCACTTGGGGCAAAGCCCCAGGCTGTGTGTGGGTGGTGGGCGCAGGCCCTTTGATAGCCGCGGCCTCCCTGAGCACCCCCCACCCACACCCGGTCTGAGAGCAGGCTGCAGACACCTGGGGCCCGGCAGGGCCCTGCCCCAGCGGCTTGGCCTGTTCGAGGGGGGCTCAGGGAGAAGGCGGGGGTGGGGGAGAGTGGGAGACCCCGAGTCCCAGCATGCAGCGCGCTGGCTGGCCGGAGAACGGCCTGCCGGGGCCCAGACTCCCTGGCGCGTGCAGGCGGCAGACCCTTCCCCTGGCTTCATCCTGCAGCCACCCGAGCGACGAGAAGGATTTCTTCCCCCGCAACATCTCAGCCGGCAGCCTGGGCTCCCTGCTGGTGCATCACCACAGCGCCAACCACGTGGGCGAGGGTGGTGAGCCCACCGTCACCGAGCCCCTCATCGGCACCCACGCTGCCGAACACGAGGCCAGGGTCGAGGTGGAGCGGGAGGTGAGTGGGGGCCTGGGTGCTGCGTGCCCGTGTGCCCCCTTCCTGCCCCCACAGGGCCCCTTATCCCCCTTCCTGAGCCTCTTGCCCCCCCTTGCTGAGCGCCACCGAGACCCCTTGTCCCCCTTCCTGATCCACCCAACCACTC
>NW_020689553.1:1717-2564 GCF_002925995.2 Terrapene triunguis
AGCCTCTGTTTGCCAGAAGCTGGGAATGGGCGACAGGAGAGAGATCACTGGATGATTCCCTGTTCTGTTCCTTCCCTCTGGGGCGCCTGGCATTGGCCACTGTCGGCAGACAGGATACTGGGCTAGATGGACCCTTGGTCTTATGTTCTTAACCACCCAACCCACTCCCTGGAGCTCTTGCCCCTGTTTACCTTATCTCTGACACCCCGTCCCCACTCTGGGCTCTGCCCAGAACCCCTGGCCCTTGGCTCGGTGGCTTGGCTCCCGCCCCACGGCGGGGTGTTCACCTGTGTGCCCTGTCCCTGCCCCACAGCGAGAGAGCCTGAGCTCGGCACCCCCAGCTGGCATCACGAGGTCGAAGTCGAAGCACGAGCTGAAGCTGCTGGAGAAGATCCCGGACAACGCGGAGGCCACGGTGGTGCTTGTGGGTAAGGACGGGGAGAGGGGGGGGATAGCTGGGCAGAGGGGCCCAGGGCCGGGGCTGTGCCGAGCCCGCCGGCCGATGGGGGCCGGGGCTGGACGTGGCAGCCAGGCCCTTCTGCAGCCGGGTGTCGGCTGACGGGCCTGTGCCCCGCAGGCTGCGTGGAGTTCCTGGACCAGCCCACCATGGCCTTCGTGCGGCTGCAGGCGGCCGTGGAGCTGGACTCGGTGCTGGAGGTGCCCATCCCCGTCCGCTTCCTCTTCGTGCTGCTGGGGCCCAGCAGCGCCAACATGGACTACCACGAGATCGGGCGCTCCATCTCCACCCTCATGTCCGACAAGGTAACCCCCCCCCCCCCCCAGCTCCATCTCCACCTGGCTCCATCTCCACCCTCATGTCCGACAAGGTAACCCCCCCTCCCCCCCG
>NW_020689553.1:2664-3389 GCF_002925995.2 Terrapene triunguis
CCCCCCCCCCCCCAGCTCCATCTCCACCCTGGCTCCATCTCCACCCTTGTGTCTGACAAGATCAGTGCACCACCCCAGCCTGCTGCGGGGCCCCAGCACCCCCACCCCACTGCCATCAGGCCCTGCCGATAGCCCCTCTGCCCCCTGCCATGGGGCCCCATCGCCCAGTCCCTCTCCTCACCCTCTGACTACCCCCAGCCTGCTGCAGGCTCTGCCCCGTCCCCTGGACTTGGCTTGCACCCCGATTGCAGAGTGGGTCCCTGGGTCCCAAGGCTCTGTGCCCCCCCCTCGCGGGTTCTTCTGGGCCCAGCCGTCTTCCATTTTCCTTCCTTGTGGGCTGGACACGTGGGCATCCTGCCCCAGGGCCCAGCGCCCCGAGGATCCGTGTTCTCCTGGCCCGCGGCCAGCGCACGGTGCCTCTGACCCGACAGGTTCCCCCCGCAGCAATTCCACGAGGCAGCGTATCTGGCCGACGACCGGCACGACCTGCTCGGCGCCATCAATGAGTTCCTGGACTGCAGCGTGGTGCTGCCGCCCTCCGAGGTGCAGGGCGAGGAGCTGCTGCGCACCGTGGCCCACTTCCAGCGCCAGATGCTCCAGAAGCGCGAGGAGCAAGAGCGCCGGCTGCTGCTGGGCACTGCGCTGGAGCCCAAGTCATCCGCTGAGAAAGGTAACGGGCCCAGGGCGGGGCCAGCAGCACCCCCTGCCCTGCCCTGCTGGGCCCT
>NW_020689554.1:0-1628 GCF_002925995.2 Terrapene triunguis
CGCGGCGCTGGGGGGGGGGTTGGGCGGCCCAGCGTGGCCCGGCACGGCGCTGGAGGAGGCAGGGGTTTCAGCGGCGCAGCGTGGCGTTGGGGTGGGGTCTGCGGCGCGGCGCTGGGGGGGGAGGTGTTACGGGGGGGCGGCGCTCTTCTTTTTTGCCTGAGGCGGCAAAAACGTTAGAGCCGGCCCTGCCCAGTGCCCCCAGCAGTGCCTGCTGTGCTGCACCCTGCAGTTCCCTACTGTGTTGCCTGCTGCTCTGCACTGCACGCTGCTTGGTCACCAGGCTATTCAACTACTGGCACGGGAAGCATTGAAGCCACGACTTTGAACTCATTTCAGCTGCTGGCCTTGGATGCCACACCGTGATGCCCAGCCCTATGCAAACAGTGGTGCATGCTCTATGTGAGCCTAGGGTAGCACCCATGTATAAAAATACCCTTAGATAAAGACTAATAAAGGGAAAAGGAAACACTGGTTCGCTGCTGTAACAGGAGCAGCTGCAAAGCACCCACTGCTCCGCTCCCAGATTGGGGAGATCCGGCTTGCGTCCCCTCCACCCTTTGGGCAGCGTCTCACCCATGCCAACCACCTTCCCCACGGGCAGGGTGTTCCAGCTGTGGGCTGCACATCACACGGACTAGCTCCAGCGACCCATTGTAGAAGGCAAATGAAATCCATCTACACTGTTGTTTCGGAGATTTCTTTTTTAAAAGATAAGTTGCGGGGCACATAAGGACCAAGGTGGAGAACAATCCTGAGAATGTTCTCCTGGATAAATCAGTGGGGTGCTCCCACCTTGATATGGTGCTCACGTAATCTCCAGAGGGGTCCAGCAGAAATAGAGGGGGGCCCAAGTCCGGGGCCAGAACTGCGAGAGGCCTGGAGGGGTTTCTGTGTGCGACTGAAAATGCTGGGCCTTAGCTGAGAGGGGGCATAGTGACAGCAAGTGGAATAGAGAAGGTAAACTGGGTGCTGCCCTTTCTTCTCACTCTCATGCCCAGGAGCAGTCTGTAGTCAACCCTATAAAACAGGGGTAGACAACCTATGGCACGCGTGCTGAAGGCGGCACGCGAGCTGATTTTCAGTGGCACTCACAGTGCCCAGGTCCTGGCCAAAGGTCCAGGGGGCTCTGCATTTTAATTTAATTTTAAATGAAGCTTCTTAAACATTTTAAAAACCTTATTTACTTTACATACAACACTAGTTTAGTTATATATTATAGACTTATAGAAAGAGACCTTCTAAAAACGTTAAAATGTATTACTGACACGCGAAACCTTAAATTATGTGAATAAGTGAAGACTCGGCACACCACTTCTGAAAGGTTGCCTACCCCTGCTATAAAAACTCAGTGGCTAAAAGAAGATCAATGAAAGCCACCAGGCTCCCAGGAGTTGTGTAAGGACAGCCCATCGCTGTCTGTTAGCCTTGTTCTCTCAGGCTGGGTCTACACTACAGCCGGGGTCCGACCTAAGATACGCAACTTCAGCTACGTGAATACCGTAGCTGAAGTTGCGTATTTTAGGTCGGCTTACCTGGCGGTGAGGACGCGGGAAAGTCGACCGCTGCCGCGCTGCCGCCGACTCCGCTGCCGCCTCTTGCCGAGGTGGATTTCCGGAGTCGACGGCAGA
>NW_020689555.1:0-1270 GCF_002925995.2 Terrapene triunguis
TCCCCACCCCAGCTGCACCCCCTTAGTCCCAGATCATCCCCTTCCCCGCCCCACATCCTCAACTGCCCCAGGAAGCACCCGCCCCCTCTGACCCCCGGCCTTGGAAGGGGGGGGGGAATCACCTGATTCCGCAGGCTTCACTTTTCTCTGCCCCCCAGTGCTGGAGTTGGGGCCCAGCCCCGCCCATGGTGCAGTCGGGTCCCAGACCGGGGTCTCTGCCTGCTGGGGAGGGAAATCCCGCGACCCCCGGGGCCTGGCTGCCTCAGCCCTGCGAGGAGAGAGAACAGGAGAGTTGAAACCTCATCAGATGCAGCCACCTCTGGGGTGAGGCAGGTAGGTAACAGCAGCACAGAAACAGCCTGCAGCACGGCACCCCCGAGAGCCCGGCCCTGACTGCCAGGGGAGAGCGCCCCCCTGCCCAGCCCCCCACCCTGCCCCCCGCAGTGCCCGGCCCTGACTGCCAGGGGAGAGCACCCCCTGCCAAGCCCCCCCACGACGCCCCCAGCGCCCGGCCCTAACTGCCAGGGGAGAGTGCCCCCTGCCCACTCCCTGCCCCACGGTGCCCCCCATAACCCCATATGTCTCCTCTCTCCTGTCCCCCCTAGAGTCACTCTGGGCCATGGAGGGGGGACTCGGGCTCCTCAATCACCTGGGTCCAGACGCTGGTGACATTTAGCCCCGGCCCCGAGGCGCCCTTCAGCCGGGGAGGGCGGCCGTGCCCCGCAGAACCAGCCTGGGGGGGGAAAATGCTCCTCACTCCTGACCCGCAGCCTGCTGGGCTCCCCCTCCACCCATCTCTCAGATCCTCTGGGCTCTAGAACGCGCTGGGCTCTAGAACGGGCCCCCTTCTAGAACCCCAGGGGGAGCTAGATCCCGGGGTGTAGGGACTGGCGGAGATCTAGAGCTCCCCC
The DNA here is from genome assembly GCF_002925995.2 of Terrapene triunguis. Classification (NCBI taxonomy): domain Eukaryota; kingdom Metazoa; phylum Chordata; order Testudines; family Emydidae; genus Terrapene; species Terrapene triunguis. Next base: position 912 of record NW_020689555.1, read on the forward strand.
CTGTTACTCTAGAACCACTTGAGGAGCCAGGGCCGGGCTTGAGCACTCTGGGGATCTAGAACATGGATCTAGGCTCAAGCCCCCCTGGGAGCTGGGGCGTCCTCCCCACATTGGCCCTGGGAGGGCTGGATTAGCCCGATCAGCCAATTAGGCGGCAAACGGGAGGCTGGAGGCAGCGAATCAGAAGAAGGTGCAGCTGTGAGGGACCGGGGCGGGAAGGAGCCTGGCAGGAAGGGGTCCGGGGGGGGGCAGTAAGATGGGGAGATGGAGGGGGCGGGGCCCCCTACCAGCCACAGCAGGGGGGATATTGCTACGGGCAGGGGGTACGAAGGTCCCCACCCTGCAGAAGGGGAACCCCC
>NW_020689556.1:0-1643 GCF_002925995.2 Terrapene triunguis
CTTTGTTTACCTGAGCGCCCGCAGGTACGGCTGCTCGCAGCTCCCAGTGGCCGCGGTTCGCCATTCGCAGCCAATGGGAGCTCCAGGAACGGCGAATCGCGACCACTGGGAGCTGTGTGCGGCTGTACCTGCGGACGCGCAGGTAAACAAAGCGTCTCATGGCCCGCCAGGGGCTTACCCTGAACAAGCCGCAAACCAAGTTTGGGAACCCCTTGTCTTATAGCATCTGAATGTAAAAGTCTCTCCAGGTGTTAGAGTGTAAACATCCAGGAGGGAGTGATATGAAGGGGGCATATTCAGGAGTAAGGGAATTCCATTTAGAAAAGGAACATTTAGGATGAATATGGGGGGAAATGAGGAGAGCTAGTGGATTATTCTACAAAGAAATAGTAGAAGCCCCCATTGCTTGGGACACGCCCAATGTGACTGGACAAAGGCCTAGAAAATCGGCCTAGGGGAGGACTAGATGACTTGGTGGATAGAGCTGGCTGTATTTTGTTCAGCAAATAGTAGATGAACTCTTTTGGCTGGCTGAAATTTTTTGGAATCTTTTAAATTTGGTTTGACTTGAACCAAACTTTTATTTCGTGGCACTGCCAATGAACTGAAAAAATCAGGTGTTCACCCAGTCCTCTTGATGGGCCTCTTTGCTGACCGCTGAAAGGCAGCCACTGTCTGACTGATACACAGGTGCTAAAGAAAAGTTTAGGGCAGGAAGTGAAGAAAATAGGATCAGAATTACAGGGGGAAGAGAGACCGGAATTGGAGTTGGCCCCAGTGAGCTGGACGTACATCTTTAGTCCTGAGAGAAGTGCTATGAGACTGCTAAGGACAAGTGATCAGGACCTTGCTCCTAGATCTGATCTTATAAATGGATGAATATTGAACCTGAGGCAGAGTTCAGACCTTACAGCCTATGGGAACTCAACCAGCCTGGACTCCCTTTTAAGAGAACAAGCATAGCATTTTCAAAAAGGCTCCTCCATCACTTGGAGGCAAGTCCTATTTTCAAAAGTGACTTAGGAGCCTCATTCTCACTGAAAGTCAATGGAACTTAGACTTGTAAGTCGCTGAGGTGCTTTTGAAAATTTTACCTCAAACCTCTGCTCGGATTTGTCCAAACTGGGACACTCTAAGGTGATATGCAAGACTCCCTGAAGAGCTGAACGTTTTCTTTGCTTGTCCCCAGGCCTTATGTTGGGGAGGGGAGAAACTCCAGCTGTCACACTGGTGTGATCATAGCCCACGAAGGTTAGCTTATTCCAGTATGTGACTTGGCACATAGGTGCAACGTTGCTTATAAACTTAGGTTCACACGCTTTGTTAGTGCAACTGGGCCAGAAATGTCACCAATCCCCTTTTGGACTTTTTAAAAACTATATGAACTGGCTCTTTAAATAAACACAAATGGCCTTGAACTTGACCCTCCATTTCCTGCAGCTGTAACAACTTGATAAAAGTCTCCTCCATCAACGTTCTCAAGGGCAGTGGAATGATTCATTATCAATATGATAAACACAATAAAAATACCAGTGTGGACTATAAACTGTAGAACTAGAAACTCTCAAGTCCTATTCCTGGTGCTTGGGGCCTGATCCCCCCCCCCCCCCCCATCCCTGTTCTCCCCCTTCCCACCCCCAACT
>NW_020689557.1:0-2662 GCF_002925995.2 Terrapene triunguis
GATATTTTCTGGCTGCTGTTCAAAATTCGGGCCTGAAACAGCAAAGTGCTGAGAGTTACTAACCTCTTGCTGACTTCAATGGGAGTTGAGGGTGTGACCCCAGGTCCTTTGGGTCCCAGTGGCAGAGGCCACAGGAGTGCATAGGATTACCAGGATTCCCTGGATCTGATCTCTATATAATCAAAGGGTGTCATGTAAAGCCTTTACTGGATACCTGTGCCACACGGATCATCATAATCATTGCACAGTGACTGGATGGATAATATATAAGGCGTTATGGTTGTATACTGAAAGTTATGCTTTTAAGGTCTGTGAGTTGGGGCTGGTCACCAGAAAGTGATCAATAAGTTTCTTTCAGGCAGGAGATGCTTATCTGCCTGAATGGCTGTATGTAGATGAGTAATTATTCACAGTGGATGCTAATCAATAGAGCAACATTCTAATCAAGTGATTGCAAAGTCTCCAGAGGAGATTCGATACAAGAAAAACAAACAAACAATAGAGGGTACCCTGTTTACAAGTGAAGACAATGGATGCTTGGAACTATATCTAGAGGTCCAGAGGTATCCTGTACCAGGTATCCTTCACCTATTGGACGAACTGCCAGCTGGCTTGTCTTATGAATGGAGGATCACATTTGGTTTGGGTGTTTCATGCTGGGAGAGAGATTTGGGGGAGCTATCCTTTGTGAGACAGGGGAATGTTTGGTTATCTAAGTTTAAGCTCTAGAAGTATGTTATGATTTTATTTTTATGTAACCATTTGTTTACATTAATTTTACTTGCTGCTTCTCAAATCTCTGATCTTTGTGAATTAAACTCTACTTGTTTTCACTATAAACGTATCTAAGTGAAGTATAGTTGTTTTCACTCTAAACGTATCTAAGTGTGTTAAATGGAGCGGTGATGCTGAGGTGACACCGGTGACGTGGTGTGTAGCAAACCTATGAATTCTGTGAGTGTCCAGTGGAACAGGGGCTGGACATTCTGGGGCTGCACAGAGGGCTCGGCAGTTGGAGTGTACCAATTGCTTATCTGTAGAAGGACAGTGGAGCTGGATGGGGTGAGAAGGGTGTGCTTGTGTTTCCTGTGGCTGGCAGAGTCAGGAGCTGACACCTGGCAGGCACAGAGAAGGCTTCCTCCTGCTAAGGGCAGGTGGTAGTGAGGTACCTCACAATCCTGGGGACCCTCGGGAGGTGGCATAAAGGGTCCATAACACTTCAGAGAAGGTTCCTGGTCCTTCATAGTCTAGGGCCCTTTGTTCTAAATTTATTAGACCCATTCTCCATCCACTATAAAATCACTCCTCAATGGTCAGATTTCTTGGCTCCATCTCATTTTCCAATTCACTGTCCATCTGGGTTTGGGGACTGAGAGGAATCATCAGGCAAAAGTTAAAGAACAACAGGCAGAGGAAGTCTGGGTTGTTGATGTTTATAGTTCTCAATAGGGAAACAATCTTCCCATGACACCTGAATATTGGAAAGTTTACAACAGAGAACAAGGAAGAAAAAAAACACCAAACAAACAAACCAACCCCACAACAACCCCCAAATTCTTGCAATTAACCATCTGCTTTAACTCTTGTTTTACACTCAGTTCCTAAGAACATCTCTGGAGATGATAGGCGACAGTGCCTGGAGCAGCCAGATAAGTCTTGAGTTGAGCCAGCAGATGGCCGGCTATGCCAGCCCCTCCAAAGAGAAGGTTTGTTATCTGTTAAGGCTTAGTTTCTAGTTAATTTCCCTTGAAATTCTGATTGGGGGGCTGCAAAAGGCTTCTCTCAAGGCTTCATTACTTTATATTTTATTCTGCATATAAAATTTGTTTTTACTTGTTCCCTGCTCTCTTGCCCCCGCCCGCCCTTCCAATATTTGCTTGGACAGGCTGCTTGTCTGTACTGCATTGTTGGTTCTCTGGCTGGGCTAGATGATGGGATGTTTCTGCAGTATGGATGCTTGGACTTGGCTATCTTGTTCCTTCCTGAGTGTTGCTGAGCTGGGTCTGTACTGACAGGCACGTTGTGTTACTGATATCTCAGGGCTGGTCTCTTTCTTTCAGAGTTTCCTGTATAAGGCGCTAGGAACGTCCTTAGCAGTTTGTCAGGACCTGGTCCATGTTAAATCACAGATCAATACATTTCTGACGACAACAGATTATACGGAAGCCCCTGAGAGAGAGGTGAGGACTCTGTCCCTCTCCCCACTTTACCAAGTAATCCCTGAATGCTCCCTGTGGGGCTCAGCTCTGAGTTGGCCTGGGACAGATGCCATTTTGCTTCATATCCTCTTCATTGCTATTTCATTCAGCCCCCGCTGCCCATGTGTCTCAGGCCTCACTGGCATTTTACACCACTTCAGGTGAAAGGAATGGACTCGTGGGGTCTATCAGGCACCTGGTTAGATCCTAACCAGTATTTTTCTTGGGTGACAGGGAGTCATTTCCATCTTCGCATTGTCTGCTGAGAGCCACTTGGACCTCACCTTGAACGCACTTCAGGAGTTTGGGGCTGCAATGAGCAAGGTTAAGATTTCTGGGCTCATCGACCGCCTGAAGGTAAAGGAGCCAGGGGCTTCTCTCAAACTTTCTCTCCCTCTAAAGCAGGGGCAGCAACCCTGCGGTAGTGTCTGCTCTGGTCAGCTAGCATTGTCCCCCAATGTATG
>NW_020689558.1:0-1777 GCF_002925995.2 Terrapene triunguis
AAGGTGGAGAATGGGAGGGGGGCAGGGTGTGATAAATCTGCCGAGATTTGTTTACTGTGATGCCTAGATCCCAGCACCAGACCCCTATAGTTTGTGGGTGGGAATTCCCTAATTAGTCAAGCAGGAAACAACCCCCTTGGACTGGGTTAGGGAAACTTACCAGACTTCAATACTGGAGCCTAAACCTACTAGCCAGAGGCTGTTGTGAGATATAAAGGGGCACGCACCAGTGTGGCCAGGGAAGACACCCCATCCCCTCCCATCCGGCTGCTGGCAATGAGGAGGGTGTTGCGATTCACACCAGGGAGTTGTCCCTGGACCCTACTGGGGGCTCCATCTCCTGTATCAGCTTCTGGCTAGTAGGTGAATGTGAAGACTCCTGCCCCCTCTCTCTGCTGGGAGGAGTGGGGGTGCTCTTTGTCTCCCCTTCCCTTGATGCTTCCTGGCTGCTGTCATGTGATGGGGTGTGGGTGGAACTATGCTGCCTGCCTGCCTCCCACAGCTTCCAAGTAATTGGCACCTCTCCTGTGAATAGTGGGGTTGTCAGTAGGCAGCAGGTACTGAGTGAGGAGCTCTTGCTCTTTCAGGGGTCAATCGCCTTCGGGGAGGTGGCTGTGTATTTCACCGAAGAAGAGTGGGCTCTGCTGGACCCCGCTCAGAGAGCCCTCTACAGAGACGTCATGCAGGAGAACTATGAGAATGTGACCTTGCTGGGTAAGGATTCCTGTCGCCTTGGTTATTAGAAGGGGAAAGAAGAGTTGAGGTTCACAACACCCCACAATGCAACCTCTACTCTGCCCTGTTTCAGCAACGCTCCAACAGGTCAATGACACATGTACTAGCACTTTGCCCTGCCCTGCTACACAACAATTTGGGAACAGAACACAGGAGCAGGATAACACAAAGCCCAACACCTTCTCTTTGCTAAGGCAAAACTTGGTTAGGTCCAGTGCAGGGAACAGAAGGTATCTACCCTTGGTCTGCACTCAAACACTGAGTCTACTGCTCACTATCCATCTCAGACTTTCCTAATGTCACCACCCCTTTACCCTTGCACTCAGGATTCCTTCATTTACCCTCATCGAGCATTGGAGACCATTAGCACATATGCTACCAGAATGCTGACAACCCTCGTGGCAAGAACACACCCTTGTGCACTTTCATTGACACAACCTACAACACTTAGCACTGACATGAGGAATACCTGTTCCTTCGAGATTCACACGCACCTCTCTTCTTTCACAGTCCCAGCTCTGTCAAGCTGCTCCAACTGTTCCCTCCACTGTTCATGTAAAGCTATGACACACTGCGCATAGCTGAAGTGCATGGAGATAAGTGGTGATATTCAAATCTGTCGAACACAACACAAATAATGGCATGTTCTTAGTCTTCCCTCCTATTGATCATTGATCAGTACATTTTAAGGCCAGGAGATACTATTAGGTCATCTAGTCTGACCTTCCATATAGTACAAGCCATAAAGTTTCATCCAGTTACCATTGTAGTGAGCTGAGTATCTTGTGTTTTGATGAAAATATCTTCCAGAAAGGCATCCAATTTTGAGTTGCAGACTTCAAGAGATGGAAAATTTGGCACTTCCCTGGTTAGTTGGTAAACCGTTGATCCACCCTTACTGACCTATTCCCAGTGACATTTGCTAGCCCCAAGGTTAGGGAGTAGGGGCAGAGCTAAGCTTCCTTTTGCAGGTGTGGTGTGTAGTTCTTCATTTCCTGTAAAAAGCAACAGAGGGTCCTGTGGCACCTTTAAGACTAACAGA
>NW_020689559.1:0-1295 GCF_002925995.2 Terrapene triunguis
CTGATGAGGATTTCAGAGACGGAGAAAGAAAGGATGCTTCGGGAAAGCCTGCAAAGACCAGGGCCGTATGCCGCCATGCTCTGCAAGGCAATGATTCCTGAGTACTTGCTTGTCTCCTGGCGCGGAAACGTTTCCTACTACGGAGGACCCAATAAGGCCGCTCTCCCAAGGAACCTCATGCAAAGGCTTGCCAATTACCTCCAGGAGAGCTTCGTGGAGATGTCCCTGGAGGATTTCAGCTCTATCCCCGGACATATAGACCGCATTTTACTGTAGCTGCACTGGCAGGGACTAAACAGTAGAGCGGCTAGGGCAGAACAATCATGCTAAACCGGACATTGTTAGATTTTTTTTCAGTAGTTGCACTGCCAAGGACTGAAACGTTAAGCGCCTAGGGCAAACTAATCATGAAAAACCCATTATTATTATTGTTAATATTCCTGTTCTGTTAAAAATAAATGTTTACATGATTAACACTTACTGACTGATCCTTCCCCTGATTCTGTGTCCGGGTTAACGGCTGGGGACGGTTGGCAGGGGATCTCTGTAAGGGTGATGAAGAGATCCTGGCTGTCGGGGAAATCAGCGTTGTAAGCGCTGTCGACTGCCTCGTCCTCCTCATCTCCTTCCTAATCTTCCCCGTCCGCTAACATGTCCGAGGAAGCGGCCGTCGACAATATCCCATCCTCAGAGTCCACGGTCAGTGGTGGGGTAGTGGTGGCGGCCGCACCTAGGATGGAATGCAGTGCCTCGTAGAAACGGGATGTCTGTGGCTGGGATCCGGAGCGTCCGTTTGCCTCTTTGGTCTTCTGGTAGCCTTGTCTCAGCTCCTTGATTTTCACGCGGCACTGCGTTGCATCCCGGCTGTATCCTCTCTCTGCCATGGCTTTAGAGATCTTCTCTTAAATCTTTGCATTCCGTCTTTTCGATCGCAGCTCGGAAAGCACGGACTCATCGCCCCACACAGCGATCAGATCCAAGACTTCCCGATCAGTCCATGCTGGGGCCCTCTTTCTATTCTGAGATTGCACGGCCATCTCTGCTGGAGAGCTCTGCATCGTTGCCAGTGCTGCTGAGCTCGCCACGATATCCAAACAGGAAATGAGATTCAAACTGCCCAGACAGGAAAAGGAATTCAAATTTTCCCGGGGCTTTTCCTGTGTGGCTGGTCAGAGCATCCGAGCTCGGACTGCTGTCCAGAGCGTCCACAGAGTGGTGCACTGTGGGATAGCTCCCGGAGCTATTACCGTCGATTTCCATCCACACCTAGCCTAATTGGACATGGCCATGTCGAA
>NW_020689560.1:0-2100 GCF_002925995.2 Terrapene triunguis
GGTCAGTCGCGAACCACTTTGGTGTGGGCAAATCTACCGTGGGGGTTGTTGTCATGCAAGTAGCCAAGGCAATCGTCAAGGTACTGCTCCCAAAGGTAGTGACCCTGGGAAACGCGCAGGTCATCATAGATGGCTTTGCCGCGATGGGATTCCCAAACTGCGGTGGGGCTATCGATGGGACTCACATCCCTATCCTGGGACCGGACCACCAGGCCAGCCAGTACATCAATAGAAAGGGCTACTTTTCAATGGTGCTGCAAGCACTGGTGGACCATCGGGGACGGTTTACAAACATCTACGTCGGATGGCCGGGCAAGGTTCATGACGCTCGCGTGTTCAGGAACTCTGGTCTGTTTAGACGGCTGCAGGAAGGTATTTACTTCCCAGACCACAAAATAACTCTTGGGGATGTGGAGATGCCTACAGTCATCCTCGGGGACCCAGCCTACCCGCTAATGCCCTGGCTCATGAAGCCCTATACTGGCGCCCTGGACACAGAAAAAGAACTGTTCAACTACCGTCTCAGCAAGTGCAGAATGGTGGTGGAGTGTGCTTTTGGCCGTCTCAAAGGGAGATGGAGAAGCTTACTCACTCGCTGTGATCTCAGTGAAACCAATATCCCCATCGTTATTGCAGCTTGCTGTGTGCTCCACAATCTGTGTGAGAGCAAGGGGGAGACCTTTATGGCGGGGTGGGAGCTAGAGGCAAATAGCCTGGCTGCTGATTACGTCCAGCCAGACAGCCGGGCCATTAGAAGATCCCAGCGGGACGCCCTGTGCATCCGGGAGGCTTTGAAAGCTAGGTTCCTGAGTGAGCAGGGCAACCAGTGACTTTTCAGTTTGTGGACAGAAAAGCTGAACCTGCCCCCGTTTCTTTACCCAGTTCATTTTGACTATCCTCTCCAGTTACATACCCCCTTCACCCCCTTCCCCTTCCCAAAAAATAAAATCATTTCGATTTTGTTAATGAACACCGTTGTCTGTATTGCTGTTTTCGCGGGAATATTTTAAACCGGGGACGCAGACTGTGGCGGGGGGCGGGTTCAGTGTTCTGATGCAAATGATGCTTCTAAACTCCCGGAATGACAGGCTCCGCACTGGTGGACTGGTTATTTCAATGGAGAACATGAAAAACACCTCCCAGACTGACCAGGGTAACCAGTGACTGCACTGTGTATGTGTCCTGATGCTGGACCTGACACCGCCTCTGTACCCTGCTAAAGGTCACTGTCCTGTCCAATTACCAAGCCCCTTCCCCCCCTCCAGACAGACTCTCCCTCAAAAGAACCTGACTGAAACAGTAATGGAGAGAAACAAACATTTTATTGCGAACCAGACATGAAACGTGGGGTGTGAAACTTGGACGGGGGCTTCTGTGAGGTGGGTGGGAAAGGACTTATGAAATTTTGGGGAATGTCAGCCTTCTAGTGCTAGAGCAGTCTGCAGGGGTTGACTGAAAGTTTTAACGGCCCTTGCCGCCCCTCCTTCTTTGGAGTTTGGGTGAGGGTGGTGTGGGACTTGGTGGCGGGTGAGGGCGGTTACAGATAGACTGCAGCGGGGCTCTGTCCTCCTGCCTCCGGTCTTGCAGAACATCCACAAGGCGCCGGAGCGTGTCCGTTTGCTCCCTCATTAGTCCAAGCAGCTTTTCAGTAGCCTGTTGGTCCTCCTGACGCCACCTCTCCTCCCGTTCCATGACTGCTCGGTGCATTTGTGACAAGTTCTCCCTCCACTGTGTCTGCTGGGCTGCCTGGGCTCGGGAGCATCCCATTAGTTCTGAGAACATGTCTTCACGCGTCTTCTTCTTCCTCCGCCTAATCTGCGCTAGCCTCTGGGAGTGTGCTGACAGGCTGGGTTGGGAGACAGTCGCAGATGTGTCTGTGTGAATTGTAAAAAGGGAGTGAATTCCTGAGACAGATAAATGAAATTGTATACAAAGAACCTAGTCTTTCTCTGTGAACAAGACCATGCACTGAACCTCTCACATGCGCACTCAGGACAAGGTCGAATTTTCGGCCGTCGCCTTCAGTGCCTGTGGACTTGCGGAGGTCTTGGAGTGTTCAGAGAACTGTGGCTGGAGACCTGAACTTCTGGAGCGGGCAAT
>NW_020689561.1:0-2797 GCF_002925995.2 Terrapene triunguis
CTCCCTGCCTGCCCTGGTGATGGCCGCAGGGTTCCCTTGGTCTCCTGCAGGCACTGGCTGGGGAGCAGGGACCTGCTGCTGCTGAGCCAGGGGCTGGCTGGGCTGTTTGTTCCCTTCCCTGGGCCCTGCAGCAGGGAGCCCCCAGCATCGCATTCTGGGAACCAGCAGCTCCACGCTGTTCCCCAGTTCCTGGAATTCCCTGTGGCAGGGAGCTGCAGGCTGGGCCCGTGGGGGGGGGAGATGCTGGGGTTGGCGTGCTGCTGCCAGCAGGAACGCAGCTGTATGTCTGAGCTGGGGCCCTGTGCAGCCCTGGCACGTGGCTGTTTTAATGTATGAAAGGAGCTCAGTGCTGGGCGGGGAGGCAGCTCTGAACTACGGCTCCCCCCCAGCCCAGCATAGAGGCCTCCTTTCACGGCCGGCCCTGGCCCCTCCAGTGGAATTGGTTCTACACCAAACCCCAGTGAGGGAGGAGGGGCGCTTGCTTGCGGCGGAAAGAGCTGTGGTGGCAGCCATGCCCAGCTCTTTCCAGAGCCAAGAGTCAGCACCTGCCCCCCCTTTCCTCCCACCCTGGCAGCTCCCCCTCTCCTGCAGGGATGATCTCCACTAGTCCAGCCTGGCTTCTCCCTCCATGGTGGCACCTGGGCTACCCACCTCGGGCCCTGTGCTCCTAGCCCAACCCACTTGCCTCTGGTTCCTCCTGCCCCGGAGCTGGCTCTGGGGCTCTGCAGTGGCACCTGCTGCTGCTTCTCAGGCTCCCTGCCCTGATCAAGCCCAGTTGGGACATGGGTGCCTAGTCCTGGCTGGAGGCTGCTGGGCCATGCACACCCGATGCCCTGCCCGGGCATCTCTTGCCCACCTCCCCCCATGGCCCTGCAGCTCAGCCTGCCTGCACTCCTGCTGCAGCCACACCAGCAAGGCCAGGCCGGGCCATTGCCTCAGCGGCGCATTAGGGGCCCAGTGACAGCTGTGAGCTGGCCCTGGCACCTCCTTGCAGGCTGGGCCCAGCCAGCGACAGCCCCATGCATTGGGGGCAGAGGGCTGGCTGCGGGCTCCAGCTGACGCTCCTCAGCCAGGGGGAGGGTTCAGCAGCGTCTGGCTGGGCCAAAGGAAAACTGCCCAAGCCAGGGGCTTGTGCTGGACCCAGGTTGCGTGTTGGCCCAGGGCAGTTTGTCCCCAGGCATGGCCCTATTCTCCCCCCCTCCTGTCACACCAGCAAACCCCACTCCCTGGGGACAGGCCCAGCTCTGCCCCCCTGAGCTTCCTTTATCTCCTACCTGCCAACCCCCCACATCCCCGCTCGCAGGCAGAGCTCTCCCGCAGCCTGCCTCTTCCAGTGGCTCCCCAGCCACGCTGGAGCCCTCAAGTGCATTGGGTGGCATCCCCACCCCCCAGGCTGTGGGTTAGTGAGCCCTACCCCACCCTTTGCAGGATCAGCTGCCCAGCCTGTGGCCCAGGGAGCGCTGGGCTCCCTCACCTGTCGGTGGCAGGGCAAAGCCATTCTGCCCTTTACCGCTGGCGCCAGGGCTGGCCCCCGCACTCTAGCTGGGCCGCTATCCCCATTTTCTCCGGGCGGGCGCCTACCCCTGCTGGGAGCTGTGGCCAGGAGCTACAGGCCTGCGCTGCCCTGGCTTGTCTCAGGGCCAGGCTCTCCCCTTGGCCAGGCAGGAAGCCCCTGCGTGTAGCTCATGGGAAAAACCAGCCAGCAGCGCTCAGGGAAACAGACAGTCACTTTTATACAGAAAATAAAATGACAACTGAGAAAGGGGGGCGTCCCAACCGCGAGCAGGGCAGCCTGATGTGGTTTAGCTCTTTAAGTACATAGACACGCTGCTGTACGGAGACAGGCGTGACGGCCCAGACCCGGCCAGCCCTGCAGGTGGCATGGGCCAAGGGACGCTGAGTAAGGTGCCTGGAGCCGTTGCTCCTCCATGAGGTTCCTGTGTCGGCTGGGAACTAGGGGGGGCTGGTCAGGCCAGTGGCTGAGGGGGCGGTGGGAGGTGGAGGGGCAGGATGAGTGTGTGGCAGTGGTGGGAGGAGAGGATGGGGGGCAGGAGCTGGAGACAGAGCTGGAGGCAGCAGATGGCCATCCACACACCTCTGCAACTCTCCCAGGGAGAGGAAGCTGCCAGATTTGGCCCAGGCTCTAACCCTGCCCTGCTTGGTGTCGTGCTGCACCTCAGCCCCACAACGAGGTGCGGAAGCCCCCATACTGCCCAGTGGTAGAAGTCCACAGTTCTCCCTGAGCAGGGCTGGGTGCCGTGTGGCGCAGTGCCCAGAGCCTACCTCCTGTCAGGCCCTGCGTGGCCAGACAAGAATGTGGGGCCACATCAGCCCAGGAAAATCCTGCCTGAGATCAGAGATGCCCGAGGACTCCACAGCCGGGCTGGGCCAGAGGCTGCACCTGGCACCTGCACCAGCTGCTGCTGGGCACAGATCCTCTCACCGCAGAGCCCCGCAAGCCAGCCTGGGACGTGACGCTGCCCCGGGACAAACGGCTTCCTCCTCCGAGCACCCGGCGGTGCGTGGGGAGACGGCCTTTCCGGGGGGCATGGGGGGGAGAGGGGTCACTATACAATCTGGTTGTTGAGCTGTCCTGGGTACTGTTCAAACCGCTTGTTGGCCTCTTCGCTGAAGGCGTCACCTGAAGCACAAGGTGAGACACAGGCGCCAGTGAGGGCAGAACATCCCTAGCAGGCCCCTGCCCCAGCGCTGCCCAGCCCAGCCCCACAGCCAGCGCCGCCACCTCTCCCACCAGCTCCCCGCCCCCAGCACCACCCTGCCCCAGTGCCACCTCCCC
>NW_020689562.1:0-1940 GCF_002925995.2 Terrapene triunguis
TCCTGGTGGGAGGAGCCAGGTTTGCTCTTCAAATTCTGTCCTTGGTAGATGTCCAGGTCTGGGAATGTCCCACAACAGCATTTCTAATGGGAAGCTGGCTGCAGAACAATTAAACTGCTGAGAGCTCCTATGCAGGTGGGGTGGGAATTCAGTCTCTGTGTTCTGTCAATGCAGCTAGAGCAATAGGAAAACCTCACCAGTCACTGTAGCAACTGTCTACTCCAAAGTACTACAGGAGCATTTTCAGTGTAGACAGCCTGAGAGTGAGACCAGATCTACCTCCAGTTGGCACTAGGGATGCGCCAGCACTGAGACTACAGCAATGACAACAGTTCAATGCTTCCGGAGTTGGCACAGAGATTCAAATCTACGTGGGAAGGCCCCAAGGGATTTCTAGTCCAGCACCTTAACCCCTCAGCCACAGCTACCTGATGGCCACTGGCTTCCCTACACTGTGATTCTCTTCTCAGTGAATTATCACTTCACATTGCTTGCTCAGACCAGCCTCCCCGGCCCACTCACTGCTGTGCGGGACTGTAAGTGTGTCCATTGCTGGACAGCAGGAATTCCTGCCCATTTCCCTTCCGGCTGGAGCAGGATTGGAGTGTGTTTGTGTTAATGACATTGCTGTAGATTGTTGTTCGTTCCCCATCTTGACAATTCAGACAGTCCCTTTCCCATTCAGATCTCCAGCATCCTGTTCCAATAGCAGGTACGGTTGTCTCTGGGGCACTGACATGTTTCAGGGGGTTGGTGAGTGAACTCAGCCTTGCATTCCGTCCTTGATGGGGCGGGACAAGGGTGGTCAGTTTTGTTGGGTCAGAAAGTTGGCAACCCTACATCCAGGGGAAACAAACACCCAACGAGGCTGGCCAGGGGCAGGACATCAGCTTGGAGGGGAGAGGTGGGGGTGGCAGTGACATCACAAAGGCCTGTTGCAGGAACTCAGCCTATTGGGCAAAGGTGGTGGGGAGGGGGTGACCTCACAGAGAGACCCTGACATCAGCCGGGCAGGACAGAGGTGCAGGGCCAGGCCAGTCTCTGAGACCCCCCCGGCTTTGCTGCCGCAAGTCTCCTTCGCGAGGTCTCTCCTCGAGGACTGAGAGAGAATTAGGATTCAGGGATGTGAGCATGAGGAGGAACCTCTGTGGAGTTTTCTCCTTTCCTACCATTGATTTTGCCAAAAACAAACTTCCCTTTTACAAGGTAAGAGGCCCAGAGAGGTTTGGAACCTGTTCAGTCTGATCCCCCTGGTGCAGGCAGCATTCTAGGCCCAGAAAACACTGGCTTAAGGTGGCCAAATTTGATTTCCTGCCTAGGACTTTGACACTTGGAATCCCCGGAGACATTGGGGTTTATCCGTTTTGGTTTCCCTTTTCCTCTTTCCTCCCTCCTTTCTCCTCTTCTCTTGCTTCTTTTTCCCCTTTCCCCGGCTTCCCTCCCTCTACCAAGGAGGGGTGTGTGTGGAGTGTGGATGGGGTGGGGGGTGCTCTCATTGTGGGAGGTCCTCACAAAGAGGTGGGGCTGGATTTGAGAGTTATCCCCTCTGATGGTGACCTGGGCCGTCCTTTGGGACATCTGGTGAGACCTCTCAGCCTCCCTCCCCTCAGAGTCTCAGTGCTGATTGGCCTAGCAGGGGGCTATCGCCAGCGAGGAGACTCAGGTCCTTTTGGTCTCTTTTCAAATCAGGCAAATAAGTCACAACCAATGCAATGTATGGGATTAATCTTGCTGCTTCTCTCCATTAATTGTCTCTTAGCAGGTCAGGATTTCCTCTGTTGGTTGAGGTCTTCTAAAATACTGGCTGAATAATTACTATGAACCACTGTTGGTCTGTAGCTCACTTGAGAGAACTTTATTCTGATCAGTCACTGTATGAAATTCAAGATGTCACAGATAGGTTGAAAGTCAGGAGCAGTGTTTCCTCAAATGTTTTATGT
>NW_020689563.1:0-1991 GCF_002925995.2 Terrapene triunguis
GGGGGGCCCGGGACTGAGTCAGCGCTCGGATCGGGGCCCGCTGGTGGAAGGTTGTCCTCCCCCTGGGTAATTGGGGTCAAACCCAGGGCCTCAATCTCATCAAAAAAGGAGGCAAAAGCGGTCCCCTCGGCCCCGGCGACCTCCCCGCCAGTCACGGAGACAAAGGCCGCCTCGGCAACATCGGCGGCGGCGGGGGACTCGGTTGGAGCAGGGGCCGGGAGAACCGCTACCGAAGCCTCCTCAGGTGCGGGCTCAACGATAGGGACAGGAGTTTCCCCAGCCGCTGCCACGGCGTCCACAGTTTCCATGGCCAGCGCCTCCTGCTGGGTACCGTCCGGGGGCGCGATGGAAGCACTAGCAACGTCGGCCCCCCGCAATAGCTTACGGGGGGTCTGCTCTCCCTCCTCATCAGAGGGGAGGGAGAGAGCCCGCGACCGGCGGGCGCTGCGCTTTCCCTGGACGGTCACCCAGCCCCCTGTGGTGGAAGAGGAGGTGGAGGGTCGGTCAGCAGGGGCAGGGCCAGAGGGCAAGGGCAGTAATTTCGGGGCTCGGGGTGGCAGGGGCGAAGGGCCAGAGGGCAAGGGCGAACCCTCCCCCTGGGGCGGGCCCGACCCCGCGGCCGGTGGAAGCTGCCCCGCCCCCACCTCCACATGCCCCGCCGATCCAGGGTCGGCGACGGCAAGGCCCGCCCGCTCGGCCGTCTCCGCGGCCAGAGCGGGGAGCGCGGCAGAAGGAGGAGGGACGGCGGCAGCAGCAGTGGCCGAACCGCCAGGGTCGCCGGCGATGACAGGGCCGGCACTCTCCCGGGCCTTGGGGGTCCCGGACGCCTCTCCAAGCCGGGCCAGGGGACAGTCCCTCCGGACATGTCCCGGCGTTCGGCAGAGAAAGCACCGGGCCTCCCCCGTCGAATAATGGACCCGGTAGCGGGCCCCTTGGTGGGGCACCAGGAAGGACCCCTCGAGCGCCGTTCCGACACCCGCCGCCGGCGGCAGTTGGAGCTGGACCTGCCGGCGGAAAGACAGGATGTGACGGAGGACGGGGTCCTTACAGCCCAACGAAAGAGGGCTTATAACTGAAATAGGCTTCCCCAGGGCGGAGAGGGCTGGCAACAGGGCGGCGTTGGGGAGGTAGGGCGGGACGGAGGTCAAGACCACCCGTACGCCCAAGTCCTCCAAGGGTTCCAAAGGAACAAACACGCCCCCCACCGTCAGGCCAATTTCCACCGCCTCCTGCGCGGCGGCCTCCGACGCCAGGAAGAACACGGCCTTCCCATACATTTTGGAGGCCGCCACGATGGCTGAGGGCCCCACCACCCTCGCCAACGCCCGCACGTAGGTCTCGATGTGGGGCGAGGCAGGCACCAGGTGGCAACGGATGCCATGCCTCCTAGTTAGCGAGGGGAAGGGGCCCAGGCCACCGGGGATGGGTCCAGAGGCGGCGGTCGGGGCGGATGGCGCGGTGGTGCGCAGGGTGGCGGCAGCCACCTGGGCGTACGCTCTGGGGGTCCGAGATGGAGCGCCTCCAGAGCTGGTGGAAGGGACAGCAGGAGAGGGAGGGGCCGCGGCCGGAGTCGGGGCCGCGGCGGGGATTGCGGCCCCGCCCGCAGGAGGCTTGGTTCCACGGGCGGGGCCTTTGCCCTTCTTTCTCCCTTGGCCCTTCCTGCTGGTGGAAGGGGCAGCCGTGGCAGCGGCGGTGTCCAGGGCAGGGCCAGCCAAGGGGCCGGCCACTGAGGCGGGCGGGGGCAACAGGGCAGAAGAAGAAAGTGGGGCAGGGGCAAGAGCATGGGCAATGGCGGGAGCAGGGTCAGTGACGGGGGTAGGAGCAGGAGCAGAGTCCCCCGCCATTGCAACCAGCAGGGAAAATGGGAAAGAATGAGAGGGGGGTAACCACTCCCCCCTATGAGACTACAGAAAGGGGAGGAGGGCACCCCTGGGGTGGGGGACAGGGAAGCAAGGAAAAAGCAACCACTCCTCCCCACTAGGCTGCAGGCT
>NW_020689563.1:2091-3353 GCF_002925995.2 Terrapene triunguis
GGGGGGGGGCGAAGGCGCGCGCGGGGAAAAGAGGAGGGTGGAATGAGAAGGCCTGGCTAAGTATGCTTGCCAGCTGCGATTCAAGGCCAAAATTGGGCTGGGAACGCAGCCAGCAGGCCTGAAGCCGATAAGGGGGGGGTAAGGGGGAAGAAGGAGGGGGAAGGGACAAACCGAAAAAATCTAAAAGGGAGGGGGGCGGGGTAGGATAGGGCCAACGAATACCGGGGGGGGGGTACAATGAGGGGACCCCACCAGCTAAACGCAGGAGGGGGGGGGTAAAATCACCCACAGCACTCGTGAAGCGTAGGCTCTGCCGCCCGCAGCAGCAGACAAAACAGTCCCGGACGGTGGAAAAGAGCGGGGGGAGCAAACAGTCTCGCCGAGGGGCGAAAAACAGGTCCCGATGACACGCGGGGCGGTGGAGGGGCTGTCGGCGGTGGGGGTGGTGGTGGTGGGGGGGGCAGATGGTCGAAGGGGGGGGGCACCGCACCCCCCCCCGTGCCCTCCTCAACAGTCCGTTTCAGGGGACGGGACAGGAGAATCCCACGTCGACCTCAGAGCTTCCTCGCACGCGATGGTTTCCACTCCAGGGAATTACAGACGAGAGGACCGGCACCGTCTACACTCCAGACGCTTTGCGTCGGGGGACGGGACAAAAGGACCCCACGTCGACCCTAGGGCTTCTCCGTACGCGATGGCACCCACTCCGAGGAATTACGGGCGAGAGGCTCAGTACCGTCCACCCTCCGAACGCGACCGGAGGCACCACACCACCCCAGGAGCAAAGTTGGCAAAGTCACTCAAAACAAAACACACAAACCCCTCCACAGTCTCTCGAATCAGGAACGCAGGTCTCCGGACTCCGCGACGGGGAAAGCAGCTCCCACGCTGACAGCAGCGGGCGGCAGGCGTCCGGCCAGGCAGGGCAGGCAAGCAAGCAAGCAGGCAGGGGGGCCCCCAGACGGTGTTGATGCTGGGGGAGCCGGTGCTTCTCCCTCCGGAGGCGAGGGGGGGGGCAGGCCGGCAAGGCCCCCCCCTCCGCACTCCCTCCCTCCCTCAGCAGCAACGGCAGCAACGGCAGGGGAGGGCCAGAGGGAGAAGGAAGCCAGAGCACCAGCAAAATGTGACCGACCGTGTAGTGAGTCCATATTGGTTGACCGGGAAGTGGGCGGGCTTACCCGCCCACTGCTAAAGGCCCCTCCCCCAGCCTAGCGGGAGGGACCACTGGACCCAGAAACCAAGTAATTCCGTGGGACAACTGA
>NW_020689564.1:0-1726 GCF_002925995.2 Terrapene triunguis
TGGGCGAGTGCCCAGCCTCGGAGAGAAGGGAACAAGCCCAGAGCCCGCAGGAGGGAGGAGGAGTCGCCGGCCGAGAACACACAGAAGAAGCGATCAGGGCAAGAGAACCGTGAGGGGACCAGGGCACAGAGGCCAAGGGAGGATGTAGGGAGCAGCCGACAGGTCAAGGAGCACGATGGAGCCTCGGGATGAAAGGGAGACGAGGCAGCAGCTGGAGAGGCTGTTTCCAGCCTGGCGCCTTCATTATCATTACCTCAGAGATTCCAAAGCCAGAAGGGACGACTGTGATTGTCCGGTCCAACCCCCTGCCCCGGCACAGGCCCCAGGACCGGTCCGACCCCCTGCCCCGGCACGGGCCCCAGGACCGGTCCGACGACCCTGCCCCGGCACGGGCCCCAGGACCGGTCCGACCCCCTGCACGGCACAGGCCCTAGGACCGGTCCAACCCCCTGCCCCGGCACGGGCCCCAGGACCGGTCCGACCCCCTGCCCCGGCACGGGCCCCAGGACCGGTCCGACCCCCTGCCCCGGCACGGGCCCCAGGACCGGTCCGACTCCCTGCCCCGGCACAGGCCAGAGAACTTCCCCAAAATAATTCCTAGAGCAGATCTGTTAGAAAAACATCCCAACTTGATTTAAAAGTTGTCAGTGATGGAGACTCCACAACAACCCTTGGGAGGCTGTTCCAGTGATTAATTTCCCTCACTGACAAGAAAGTACACCTTATTTCCTGTCTGAAGTTGTCTAGCTTCAGCTTTCAGCCAATGGATCACGTTGTACCTGTCTCTGCTAGATAGATGAGCACTCCATTCTCAGTATTTGTTCCCCATATATGCAGTGTAGTTTTCTCTCTCACCAACAGAAGTTGATCCAATACAAGACATTACCTCCCCCACCTTGTCTTTCTGTTCCCCATCTAGGTACATACAGACTGGAGTCAAGTCACCGCTTAACCTTCTCTTTGTTAAGCTAAATATATTGAGCTCTTTGAGTCGGTCACTACAAGGCAGGTTTCTAATCCTCTGATCATTCTCGCGGCTCTTCTCTGAACCGTCTGCAATTTATCAACGTCCTTCGTGAACTGTGGGCACCAGAGCTGGGCACAGGAGTCCGCCGGCAGCTGCACCAGTGCCATATTTAGCATAGAATCATAGGACTGGAAGGGACCTCGAGAGGTCATCTAGTCCAGTCCCCTGCACTCAAGGCAGGACTAAGCCACCGCCCTCTCTGCTGCCGGACTCCCCTGGGTGTCACCCGCAGCACCGGGGAATGCAGGGAGAGAGGTTAAAGGGAGGTGCCAGGGGGTCTCTACGGCCCCTCACCCTGTCTCTCTCTCTCTTCCGCCAGCTTTAACCCTGGGTGTAACCCAGGCCGCCTGGGAAAGCAGGGAGAAGGGGGGCTCTCTTCAGAGGCTCACCCCATCTCTTCTGCCGTCCTTTCTAGACCATCCCTGACAGGTGTTTGTCCAACCTGCTCTTAAAAGTCCCCAATGATGGAGATTCCACAACCTCCCTAGGCAATTTATTCCAGTACTTAACCACCCTGACAGTTAGGAAGTTTTTCCTAATGTCCAACCTAAACCGCCCTTGCTGCAATTTAAGCCCATTGCTTCTTGTTCTATCCTCAGAGGTTAAGAAGAACAATTTTTCTCCCTCCTCCTTATAACAACCTTTTATGTACTTTTATGAAAACTGTTATGTCCCCTCTCAGTCTTCTCTTCTCCAGAC
>NW_020689564.1:1826-3307 GCF_002925995.2 Terrapene triunguis
ATAGGTCATGTTTTCTAGACTTTTAATCATTTTTGTTGCTCTTCTCTGGACTTTCTCCAATTTGTCCACATCTTTCCTGATATGTGGCGCCCAGAACTAGACTCAATACTTCAGCTGAGACCTAATCAGCACCGAGTAGAGCGGAAGAATTACATCTTGTGTCTTGCTTACAACACTCCTGCTAATACATCCCAAAGTGATATTTGCTTTTTTTGCAACAGCGTTACACTACTGATTCATATTTAGCTTGTGGTCCACT
The DNA here is from genome assembly GCF_002925995.2 of Terrapene triunguis. Taxonomy (NCBI): domain Eukaryota; kingdom Metazoa; phylum Chordata; order Testudines; family Emydidae; genus Terrapene; species Terrapene triunguis. Next base: position 2,086 of record NW_020689564.1, read on the forward strand.
ATGACCCCCAGATCCATTTCCGCAGTACTCCTTCCTAGGCAGTCATTTCTCATTTTGTATGTGTGCAACTGATTGTTCCTTCCTAAATGGAGTACTTTGCATTTGTCCTTATTGAATTTCATCCTATTTACTTCAGACCATTTCTCCAATTTGTCCAGATCATTTTGAATTTTAATCCTGTCCTCCAAAGCACTTGCAACCCCTCCCAGCGTGGTATTGCCCACAAACTTTATCCGTGTACTCTCTATGCCATTATCTAAATCACTGATGAAGATATTGTACAGAACCGGACCCAGAACTGATCCCTGTGGGACCACACTCATTATGCCCTTCCAGCGTGACTGTGAACCACTGATAACTCTCTCTGGGAACGGTTTTCCAACCAGTTTTGCACCCACCTTATAGTAGCTCCATCTAGGTTGCATTTGCCTAGTTTGTTTATGAGAAGGTCACGCGAGGCAGGATCAAAAGCTTTACTAAAGTCAAGATATACCACGTCTACCACTTGACCCCATCCACAAGACTTGTTAGCCTGTCAAAGAAAGCTATCAGGTTGGTTTGACAGGCATGATAAGACCCAACAGCATACTTGGCATTGCAGATCCAGATCATTACTGGCCCCTGCCCAGGGAGCTGACAGACCAGTACCGAGCCAGACACTGCAGATCAGGCACAGATTGCTGGCACTGGGGAGGTTACGTACGCACATGCTGATGTGAACCTTGCCCTCTCGTCCCCCCCATGCCCTCCGGTTATCATCTTCACCTGCGGTGTTTTGTCTAGAGGGAGAGTCCAGGCACTGGGGCAGACCCTAGTGTAAGCACAGTTCATAGAATATCAGGGATGGAAGGGACCTCAGGAGGTCATCTAGTCCAACCCCTTGCTCAAAGCAGGACCAATTCCCAACTAAATCAACCCAGCCAGGGCTTTGTGAAGCCTGACCTTAAAAACCTCTAAGGATGGAGATTCCACCACCTCCCTAGGAACCCATTCCAGTGCTTCACCACCCCCCTAGTGAAATAGTGTTTCCTAATATCCAGCGAGGTCTGCTACAGGGATTGGTACAGGCAACGAGGTCTGCTTGGAAACACCAACCCAGAAACCAATCCCTGTAGCAGACCTCATTGCCTACTCTGTCCCCATATCTACTCTGGCAACACCATCAGAGGACCCAACCACATCAGCCACACCATCAAGGGCTCATTCACCTGCACATCCACTA
>NW_020689565.1:0-1343 GCF_002925995.2 Terrapene triunguis
GGGTATGTCTACACTACGAGGGTAATTCGATTTTACTTAAATCGAATATGTGGAATCGATATTGCAAAGTCGAACGTGTGTGTCCACACTAAGGACACACTAAGGACAGTAATTCGACTTTGTGAGTCCACACTAACGGGGCGAGCGTCGATATTGGAAGCGGTGCACTGTGGGCAGCTATCCCACAGTTCCCGCAGTCCCCGCTGCCCATCGGAATTCTGGGTCGAGCCGCCAATGCCTTCTGGGTAAAAAAAATTTGTCGTCATCCGTCCGTCACTAACGCCCTCCCTCCCTCCATGAAAGCGCCGGCGGGAAATCAGTTCGCGCACTTTTCTGGTCAGTGACAGCGCGGACGCCACAGCACTGCGATCATGGATCACGCTGCGACCATCGCTGCACTTGTGGCCGTTCTCAACACCTCGCAGCTTATCATACACCTTTCCCTGAGGCAGATGAAGAGTAATCAGGCGAGGAGGCTATGACACCGCCGTGATGGCCTGAAGTCGGAGAGTAGCACAGAGCTGTCAGAAACCACGAGCCCCAGCGCCCAGGACATCACGGTGGCAATGGGTCATGTGGATATCGTGGAACGGCGATTCTGGGCCCGGGAAACAAGCACGGACTGGTGGGACCGTATAGTGCTTCAGGTCTGGGATGAATCCCAGTGGCTGCGAAACTTTCGCATGCGGAAGGGGACTTTCCTCGAACTTTGTGAATTGCTGTCCCCTGCCCTGAAGCGCCAGAATACCAGGATGAGAGCAGCCCTCACAGTTGAGAAGCGAGTGGCCATAGCCCTCTGGAAGCTTGCAACGCCGGACAGCTACCGGTCAGTTGCGAACCACTTTGGCGTGGGCAAATCTACCGTGGGTGTTGTTGTCATGCAAGTAGCCAAGGCAATCGTGAAGGTACTGCTCCCAAAGGTAGTGACCCTGGGAAACGCGCAGGTCATCATAGATGGCTTTGCCGCGATGGGATTCCCAAACTGCGGTGGGGCTATCGATGGGACTCACATCCCTATCCTGGGACCGGACCACCAGGCCAGCCAGTACATCAACCGAAAGGGCTACTTTTCAATGGTGCTGCAAGCACTGGTGGACCATCGGGGACGGTTTACAAACATCTACGTCGGATGGCTGGGCAAGGTTCATGACGCTCGCGTGTTCAGGAACTCTGGTCTGTTTAGACGGCTGCAGGAAGGTATTTACTTCCCACACCACAAAATAACTCTTGGGGATGTGGAGATGCCTACAGTCATCCTCGGGGACCCAGCCTACCCGCTAATGCCCTGGCTCATGAAGCCCTATACTGGCGCCCTGGACACAGAAAAAGAACTGTTCAACTAC
>NW_020689566.1:0-4190 GCF_002925995.2 Terrapene triunguis
AATGCTCTGAGGAGGACCGCTGCTGCCTAGGGCGGCAAAAACCCTGGCGCCGCTCCTTCCTGTAGGGTTGACCTAAGCTAAACAGCTAGGGATCCCTTGCTTATGCTTAGAAATCTTTGCCCTCAGAGTTCAAGCAGCATATGGATAACAATTCCTCCTTGATGGGGATTTGTAGTCCCCTCATTCAGAGTTCAGTCTATGATGGGACGAGCATTTGTGCCCATCTCCTCTTCATGGGTGCATAGAAAACAATCAACTAAGTCTTTTTCCCACTGATTTTCTGCAATGGCTTGTCTGATGTCTGTAGGCCTTTTGTTGGGCAGGAGATGACACAGCTTGTGGTGAACTAATATTTCACACTTGGTAATACTTTTCTCCTGACATTGGGGGTTTCCATTTTCATAGCGGACACTTTTATAGTTACAGAGCAAACACTTAAATACGACCTTATAACGTAGGATACAGATATTATCAGTGAGATTCATACACGCAACAACTCTCAAGCATTTAATAAAGTCTAAACACATTCTTATAAATGTAACATCTATTTTAATGAGGCTAAAACACGTGTGGGTCAGACTGGTTTCCAGCTATGCATTTGTTCATGTTCAGTGAGGCGTAGGGGCCTGGGCATGAGCTGACAGTCACAGTGTAGCACAGAACTTAAAGCCCAGGGCGAAGTGGAACTAATGTGGCTTTAAGCTATGATTGTGTCCTCCCGCTCCAAGGCTGCAGCAGGGGGTGGAGAGCTCCCCCGATATAACTTAGACAGCCTTGGAGGAGCTAGCATGCTAAAAGTATCAGTGTATCCATGGTAACACAGGCTCTGTGGAAGTCCACTCTGAGTAAGTTCCCACAGGGTTCAGACGGGTTGGTACTAGGAGCGGCTAGCCTGGCCTGCCTCTGCCCATGCTACCGAGGCTTTGCTGCTATTTTTAGTGCACTAGCTTAATGAGAGCTAGCATGAGTATGTCTGTGGGAGCTGGGAATCACACCCATCGCCTCAGTTGCAGCAGCATCCGCCAGCTGCCTGAAATCTCTGCAGCTCTATGCTGTGGCCACACCCCTGGCATACACTCTGTATGGTCGGGCTTGCCCGGGGGTCTTGAGAAGGCACCCTGACCGCTATGTCCACAGTGTCTGAGCCATGGGAATCCTCCCCTGGCTGGATAGTGAGCTATTAGGGCCTCTTCACATCTCTCTGTAACTTTTATGTGGCGTCAAGACAGCAGAGCCGAGATGCATCCCTGGTATTTGCCACAGGATACCGGAGGATCCTGGACTAGATGAGCCAATGGTCTAATCCACTATGGCAAGTCCTACGTTTTGATGGTATATAATCTATAGAGTCCTCAATTCAGGGGAGCGTTTAAAACTTGCTTGAGTCTGAACGGGTGTTGAATGGTGTCCTGATGCAGGGCCATACTTTCCAGTCAAAGTAAAACAATCCAAACAAATAAGGACATCAAAAAGGCAGGTGTAAAAAAGGACTCTTCCTCTCTCTGAAAAAATGTAAATTTACAGGACTTCATCAGGTTCAGTGACAATATATTTTAGCCTTCCTTTGGTATAATTATTTCTCTTTTCTGTTTGCATTTGTTCTTATTTGCTAGTTTAAAAGTTGTGCATTTATTAGCATTTAAAATCCCAAAATAAACTTAAAATCATATGGGTGCCAATATATATATATAATTTCTTTAGCGATTTGAGCCTATATTAAGCTAATTGACATTTTAATAGTATTCCACTGTTTGTTCCTGCGGAGTTGGGACTGTACTCAAAATCCTATTATATGAAGATCTACTCTATGCCATCTGCTATCCTAACATTTTTGATTATAAATAAATCAGTTTTATTTATTATGTATTTGGGCTTTTTTTTTGTTTTGTTTTGTTTATCGTGTGAAAGTCTGAAAAGAAAAAGCGTCAGGGAAATGTGCTGGGTTTTATATTGCACCTTTCAGAGACAACAAGTGCCTCACAAAGAGAGTTGTTTGGGTAGGGGGGGAAATATCCCTGAATATTTATTTGAATTAGAAAGCAAATTCTCAGCTAACCTTTACAGCCCTTTCAATTTCACTTTCCATGAACAATTCAAGCACTTGAGACTTACCAGAGCAAGCACACACCAAACATTACATTTTACCCGCAATATTGACTGAAAGGGAAATTTGAACTGTATGTTCAATGTGTAAAATTCATAGTTTGTGCTGTTGGTGAGTTATATATAAAGTGTGGCCAACACTGGACATTCAAACACCATGAGTCAGCTCCTCCTCCCCTCCCAAATCATAAGCATTTAAACATTAATTTGGGGTGGTTTTTGAGCACCTGGGTCACATTTTCAAGATTCTCTCCATAACCATGAAGGCTAATTTTTTTTTAAAGGAAAGCTAAAATTCGAAAGAATCAGCGAGACAGTGCTACATAGTGGATAGAGCACTTGACTGGGTTTCAGGAGCTCTATGTTATGTCTACCACTCTACAACTGGCCTACTGGGTGACCTTGTGCAAATCATTTCACCTCTCTGTGCCTCAGTTTCCCCATCTGTGAAATGGGGATAATGGTACTGACCTCATTTGTAAAATGCTTTGAGATCTACTGATTAAAAGTGCTAAATAAGAGTGAGGTATTATATTGTTATTACTAATTAACAACTATCTCAAGGGGCTGCGGCTTTAAATAAAATATGAGGTATTGCAAGACTCAAAATAAAACCATGAGAATTGGCAATATTGCACAAGCCATCCAATCAAGGATCAGAAACAATACCTTGTGACTTATGGACAGCATCTCTGCAACACAACACAAATTGCAACTGTTGCAATCAAATGCACAATCTGAAATGGATATTTCCTACATCTATATCAGCTCTACAAATAAACATATAGGGTATGTCTACACTACGAGGGTAATTCGATTTTACTTAAATCGAATATGTGGAATCGATATTGCAAAGTCGAACGTGTGTGTCCACACTAAGGACACACTAAGGACAGTAATTCGACTTTGTGAGTCCACACTAACGGGGCGAGCGTCGATATTGGAAGCGGTGCACTGTGGGCAGCTATCCCACAGTTCCCGCAGTCCCCGCTGCCCATCGGAATTCTGGGTCGAGCCGCCAATGCCTTCTGGGTAAAAAAAATTTGTCGTCATCCGTCCGTCACTAACGCCCTCCCTCCCTCCATGAAAGCGCCGGCGGGAAATCAGTTCGCGCACTTTTCTGGTCAGTGACAGCGCGGACGCCACAGCACTGCGATCATGGATCACGCTGCGACCATCGCTGCACTTGTGGCCGTTCTCAACACCTCGCAGCTTATCATACACCTTTCCCACAGGCAGATGCAGAGAAATCGGGCGAGGAGGCTACGGCACCGCCGTGAGAGCCTGAAGTCGGAGAGTGGCACAGAGCTGTCAGAAACCACGAGCCCCAGCGCCCAGGACATGACGTTGGCAATGGGGCATGTGGATTTTGTTGAACGGCGATTCTGGGCCCGGGAAACAAGCACGGAATGGTGGGACCGTATAGTGCTTCAGGTCTGGGATGAATCCCAGTGGCTGCGAAACTTTCGCATGCGGAAGGGGACTTTCCTCGAACTTTGTGAGTTGCTGTCCCCTGCCCTGAAGCGCAAGGACACCCGCATGCGAGCAGCCCTCACTGTCCAGAAGCGAGTGGCCATAGCCCTCTGGAAGCTTGCAACGCCGGACAGCTACCGGTCAGTCGCGAACCACTTTGGTGTGGGCAAATCTACCGTGGGGGTTGTTGTCATGCAAGTAGCCAAGGCAATCGTCAAGGTACTGCTCCCAAAGGTAGTGACCCTGGGAAACGCGCAGGTCATCATAGATGGCTTTGCCGCGATGGGATTCCCAAACTGCGGTGGGGCTATCGATGGGACTCACATCCCTATCCTGGGACCGGACCACCAGGCCAGCCAGTACATCAATAGAAAGGGCTACTTTTCAATGGTGCTGCAAGCACTGGTGGACCATCGGGGACGGTTTACAAACATCTACGTCGGATGGCCGGGCAAGGTTCATGACGCTCGCGTGTTCAGGAACTCTGGTCTGTTTAGACGGCTGCAGGAAGGTATTTACTTCCCAGAACACAAAATAACTCTTGGGGATGTGGAGATGCCTACAGTCATCCTCGGGGACCCAGCCTACCCGCTAATGCCCTGGCTCATGAAGCC
>NW_020689567.1:0-5463 GCF_002925995.2 Terrapene triunguis
GTCTCTGTACACAGAGAGCTGTTACCCTTCCCTTTATAGTTATGACACGCCCCCCCAAATCACAGATAGTGTTGGACGTTCGGTTCCACACTGGCTGTGATTTCTTCCTGGAGTTCTAGGAGAAAACAGAGTTAATAAGACACATGTACCTTTAGACATACTACTGATTATATAAAAACTAACAATATGTTTCATTTCAAGAACAATTGTTAACCAGTTAACTCTGGGAAACTTTCCCGGGAGAGTGCATCAGCCACTTTGTTAGAAGCTCCCGAAATGTGTTGTATTTCAAAATCAAAATCTTGGAGAGCTAATCTCCATCGAAGAAGTTTTTTGTTATTTCCCTTGGCGGTATGAAGCCACTGTAGCGCAGCATGGTCTGTTTGTAGTTGGAAAAGCCGTCCCCAAACATATGGGCGTAGCTTTTCCAGCGCGTACACAATGGCGTAGCATTCCTTTTCGCTGATTGACCAGTGGCTTTCCCTCTCAGACAGTTTCTTGCTGAGAAACACGACAGGATGGAATTCTTGATCCGGTCCTTCCTGCATTAAAACTGCTCCCACGCCTCGCTCGGAAGCATCTGTGGTTACTAGGAACGGTTTGTCAAAGTCTGGGGCCCTTAGCACAGGGTCAGACATGAGTGTTGCCTTAAGCTGGTTAAAGGCCTTTTGACACTTATCAGTCCACTGAACTGCATTTGGCTGTTTCTTTCTGGTTAGGTCTGTCAGCGGGGCGGCGATTTGGCTGTAGTGTGGTACAAATCGCCTATAATATCCGGCCAAGCCTAAGAAGGATTGGACCTGTTTCTTGGACTTTGGAACCGGCCACTTTTGGATAGCATCCACTTTGGCCTGTAGGGGATTTATAGTTCCTTGACCCACCTGGTGCCCCAAGTAAGTCACCCTGTTTTGGCCTATTTGACACTTTTTAGCCTTAACAGTTAGTCCTGCCTGTTGGATGCGCTCGAAGACTTTTTCCAGGTGCTCCAGGTGTTCTGTCCATGAATCAGAAAAAATGGCCACATCATCGAGGTAGGCAACTGCAGATTCTCCCAATCCCGCTAGGAGACCATCTACAAGTCTTTGGAAGGTGGCGGGTGCATTTCGCAACCCGAAAGGGAGTACATTGAATTCGTACACCCCTGCCTGGGTGACGAAGGCTGACCTTTCCTTAGCGGGTTCATCTAGTGGTACTTGCCAGTACCCTTTGGTTAAGTCTAAAGTAGAGATGAATTGGGCATGTCCCAATTTTTCCAATAGCTCATCTGTGCGTGGCATTGGATAGTTGTCAGGACGAGTTACAGCATTTAGCTTACGGTAGTCCACGCAAAAGCGTATTTCCCCATCTGGTTTGGGAACTAGAACCACTGGAGATGCCCATGCACTGGTAGAGGGGCGGATTATACCCATCTGTAGCATGTCCTGGATCTCCCTCTGTATAGCAGCTTGGGCATGAGGTGACTCCCGGTAGGGTGGGGTTCTAATTGGGTGAGCATTATCTGTGTCAATGGAGTGGTATGCCCGTTCGGTCCGTCCTGGAGTGGCTGAGAAAATCGGTGCAAAGCTTGTGCACAGCTCCTTGATCTGCTGTCGCTGCAGACGTCCCAGGGTCGTGGAGAGGTTCACCTCTTCCACGCCACCATTCCTTTTTCCTTCGTAGTAGACACCTGCCGGCCACTCCGCGTCATCTGTTTCCTGGGCTGTAAACTGGCAAACGTTTAATTCTCTGGAATAAAAGGGCTTAAGAGAATTAACATGGTATACCTTAGGCTTTATGTTGGAGGTGGGGGAGGCTATGAGATAGTTAACAGCTCCTAGGCGCTCCTGGACCGTGAATGGTCCTTCCCACGACGCTTCCATTTTATGGGCCTGGAGCGCCTTTAAGACCATGACTTGGTCTCCTACTTTGAAGGACCGTTCTCTGGAATGTTTATCATACCAGGCCTTTTGCTCTTCCTGAGCATCCTTTAGGTTTTCTTTAGCAAGGGCTAAAGAGTGTCGGAGGGTGTTTTGTAGGTTGCTTACAAAGTCTAGAATGTTAGTTCCTGGAGAAGGCGTAAACCCCTCCCATTGATGCTTCACCAACTGTAATGGCCCCTTAACCTCGCGGCCATACACAAGTTCAAATGGTGAAAACCCTAAACTGGGATGTGGAACAGCCCTGTAGGCAAAAAGCAACTGCTGCAACACTAGGTCCCAATCATTGGAGTGTTCATTTACGAATTTACGTATCATGGCCCCCAAAGTTCCATTAAACCTCTCCACCAGACCATTGGTTTGATGGTGATGAGGGGTGGCAACCAAGTGATTCACCCCATGAGCTTCCCACAGGTTTTTCATTTTCCCTGCCAGGAAATTAGTTCCCGAATCTGTAAGGATGTCGGAGGGCCACCCTACCCTGGCAAAAATGTCTGCTAATGCCTGGCACACACTTTTAGCCTTGGTGTTGCTTAAGGGTACAGCTTCCGGCCATCGGGTAGCAAAATCCATGAAAGTCAGTACGTACTGCTTTCCTCTGGGTGTCTTCTTTGGGAAAGGACCCAGAATATCCACAGCTACTCGCTGAAATGGGACCTCAATTATGGGTAGTGGCTGGAGAGGGGCTTTAACCTGGTCTTGGGGCTTTCCCACTCGTTGGCACACCTCACAAGACCGGACATAATTAGCAACGTCCTTGCCCATTCCCTCCCAGTGGAAGGACTTCCCCAACCGGTCTTTGGTTCTGTTCACCCCAGAATGGCCACTGGGATGATCATGGGCTAAGCTCAAGAGCTTTACCCGATACTTAGTGGGAACTACCAACTGTCTTTGAGGATGCCAGTCTTCCTGGTGCCCACCAGAAAGAGTCTCCTTGTATAAAAGTCCTTTTTCTACAACAAACCGGGATCGGTTAGAAGAGCTGAGAGGCGGTGGGGTGCTCCGCGCCACCGCCCAAGCTTTCTGAAGGCTGTCATCTGCTTCCTGCTCGGCCTGGAACTGTTCCCTTGATGCTGGAGACATCAGTTCCTCCTTGGACTGTGGACTGGGGCTTGGTCCCTCTGGAAGCGATGCAGGTGCTGGGGCTGTTTCCATTGACTGTGAACCGCTGTCCTCTGGTGCACTATGTGGTATTTCAGGCTCTGGCTGAGCCTCCTGGGTAGGGTTATCTGCTACTTCCGCCAGTTCAGGCTCGCTGGTGCCCTCTGGCATTGGAGTTGTAGACGGGTTTGCAAGCGCTGGACTCAGTGCTGGCAATGGTTCTGGTGCTGGTTGCGTTGTCAGTTCCGGTTCCGGGACTGGCTTTGGCTGGGTCTCTGGGATTGGAGCCACTACGGCTGTTGCAGTCATTGGCAGGGGATCCGGTTCCACCACCTGTGTTTGGATCTCCGGTAACACAGACGGGGCCCTGGTGGACGGCTCAGGAACAGGGATGGGGGTGGAAGCTTGCTTAGCCTGGCTGCGGGTGACTATTCCCACCCTCTTGGCTAGCTTCACATGGTTGGCCAAGTCTTCCCCCAGCAGCATGGGGATGGGATAATTGTCATAGACTGCAAAAGTCCACATTCCTGCCCAGCCCTTGTACTGGACATGCAACTGGGCTGTAGGCAAGGTTACAGACTGTGACACGAAGGGTTGAATTGTCACTGTAGCCTCCGGGTTGATGAGTTTGGGGTCCACTAGGGATTGGTGGATAGTTGACACTTGTGCCCCAGTATCCCTCCAAGCGATAACCTTCTTTCCGCCCACTCTCAAGGTTTCCCTTCGCTCCGAGGGTATGAGAGAGGCATCTGGGTCTGGGGATCTTTGGTGTGACTGGGGTGTAATGAACTGTAATCGGTTGGGGTTCTTGGGGCAGTGAGCCTTTATATGCCCCAGTTCATTACATTTAAAACATCGCCCTGCTAAGGTATCACCAGGGCGATGTTGGTTGATGGAGACTGGTGTGGTGGGGTGAGAAGGCGTCTGGGGTTTCCCTTGGGATGTGGGTGGGGCCTTGGGTTGTCCCCGGTGGTAAGGTTTTGTTTCGGCTTGCCCCTTCTGATATTCGCTCCAACTGCTACTAGCTTTTTTCTTTTCTGTCACCTCCACCCATTTGGCTCCAATCTCCCCCGCCTCGGTTACAGTTTTGGGCTTCCCATCTAGGATGTACCTTTCTATTTCCTCAGGAACACCCTCTAAAAACTGCTCCATTTTTACTAGGGAAAGCAGATCTTCCAGAGATTTAACATTTGCTCCTGATACCCAGGCATCACAATTTTTGTCAATGTGGTAGGCATGCCGGGTAAATGACACATCTGGTTTCCACCTTAGGGCTCTGAACCGCCGACGGGCATGCTCGGGTGTTAGCCCCATTCTGAGTCTGGCCTTGTTTTTAAAAAGTTCATAACTGTTCATGTGTTCCTTAGGCATTTCAGCCGCCACCTCTGCTAAGGGTCCACTGAGCTGCGGCCTCAGCTCTACCATGAACTGGGTTAGAGGGATGCTGTATCCAAGGCAGGCCCTTTCAAAATTTTCTAAGAAGGCCTCAGTATCATCGCCTGCCTTGTAGGTGGGGAATTTCCTGGGATGGGAAGTGGTACCTGGAGAGGAGTTGTTAGGATGGTCTGATGCACCCTGCCTAGTTCTTGCTGCTTCCAGTTCCATCTCTTTTTCTTTCAGCTCCATCTCTCTTTTATGGGCCTCCTGTTTGGCTTTTTCTTCTCTTTCATGGGCCTCCTGTTTGGCTTTTTCTTCTCTTTCATGCTGCTCTGCCTCGAGTTTTTTAATTTCAAGCAGTCTCTGATGTTTTCTCTCATTTTCTTCTGCTTCTAGTCTGGCCAGTTCTATTTTGTTAGCTACTTCTTTGGTAGTCATTTTCCTGTTTTCTTGTGCTGGGTCACACCCTCTGCAGTTGACTGAGACTGGGATGTACTTAGCTCTGGCTGCTGCTGAGTTAACAGAGACTTTCTAACAAGCTACTCCCGAGGATGTAAAAAGAAAAAAAAAACAATTCAGCCTGTAAATTACCTTTACCAGTTAGTCAAAGTTTGCTCCCTTTGAACTCTTCTCTTAACAAAGCCCCTTGTTAAAAAAAACTTAACACCTCTGCCTTCAGGCAAGGAGAGATAAGATATGCATCTACCTTCAGCTCTGCTCTCCAAGCAGCTAGAAGGAAAAAAAAATCTCTTACTGGCTTTTGGGTTTAAACGATCCCACCGCTGCCACCATGTCAAGGCTGTATCCCCACTTTGAACCTTAGGGTACAAATGTAGGGGCCTGCATAAAAACTTCTAAGCTTATCTACCAGCTTAGCTTTGGTCCGCTGCCACCATCACAAGAATTCCCTCCCTGGGAAGCCTTGAGAAACCTTTCACCAATTCCCTGGTGAACACAGATCCAAACCCCCTTGGATCTTAAAACAAGGAGAAATTAACCATCCCCCCTCCTTCCTCCCACCCTCCTTTCACCAACTCCTGGTGAATACAGATCCAAACCCCCTTGGATC
>NW_020689568.1:0-1321 GCF_002925995.2 Terrapene triunguis
ACCCCTGGTTTAAATCATTTCCCGAGCAACATAAGCTAAACTGGAAATAGGGCCTCTTGCACCAGAGTAAGAGCGTCCACACAGGGAGTTATAGCTGCAGGGCTCTGAATTCACACCCCACCTTATTCCGCTATCACTTCCCTAGGTGCACATGCCCTGCGTCTCACCATTCCTTCACGGCCTAGCCATCAGCTGAGTGTGCATCCCCATCCCCTCTGGGAGCAGGGCCACGTAGAAGATAACAGCCTTCTACTGCTACCGGTTATTTGTTAGCTTACATGGCCGAGCCCTGCTGACGACCCCGTGGAGGGTCAAGACGGTTTAAAAAACCTAGGGAATTACCTAAAAACCCCTCCTTTACAAGCACGTGAAGGGCTGCACAGCTAAGCACCGGCGGTACCTGAATTAAGGTTGTCTGCACTAAGCGCCGTCACACTGAGCTCTGTAGAAGGGAGCCTCTGCCCTGAGGAACGTAGAAAGACTGACCCAGCAGCGACCAGACTCACCGGGAGACCCGCAGGAATGGGGACAGCTGAGCCTTGTCTACACTAGGTGAGAAGGGACTTTTTCCAATGGAGCTAGCCTGGCTCAGCAAACAGCCCCCACCTGACACCGACAGGGAGTACCGTATCCCTGAAGCATGAGAAGCAACAGCCCTTGCACCCACGGACTCTTTCCTAATTGCCCTGCTGGACTCTCGACCCGGACACTGTCCAGCAGCAGTGAGTCCCAAAGGTCGGTGCCCCTCACAACCAAGGCACAGCCCCGTGCGCACATGCATGAGGGAGCAGGATCCTTACTCTGCTGCCTGCCCGTCCTCCTGCTTGATCTTCTCCTCCACGGCCTGCAGGGCAGCCGCCAGCGAGGCGCTGGTCTCCTCCAGCTTCTGGTGTGCCGTCTCGGGGCTGGCGCTCTCCGTCGAGGGCCCAGCGATGGAGGAGCGCGGCGGCTTGACGGGCACCTGCTGGGGCTGCCCGCCGGGCGACAAGGGCTTGGCGGGGCTCGAGCAGAGCGAAGGCGGTGTGCTTGAAGGCTTGATCGTGGTGGTGAGCTGCTTGGCAGGGGATGGGGTGGGCGTGGAGCCCGCGCTCACTGACTGGATGGCGGCGTGGGGCTTGGGGGGCTTGGGTGCCGTCGGGGGCGGTGGGGGCTTGGGCGACACCGGGGGTGGGGTGCCGTGGACTCGCTTCACCTCTGCAGGAGAGACGAGAGGAGAGGGGCTGTGAGGGTCATAGCCTTTGCTGTTAACATGGGGAGGCTGGGATCGGGGGGCGGGGTCACCCCTGCCCTGGGTGAGAGGGGCTGGGATCGGGGGGGGGGG
>NW_020689569.1:0-2093 GCF_002925995.2 Terrapene triunguis
AATTACACTGCTCTACAGCCAAAATGCTTCTGAAATAAATGTAGTCAAACTTTACTAATTCTGGGTCACTGAGAACGAAAATGATGCTTAAAATTGTTGATTGGCTCTAGTTTTCAAGATATGCTATTGGGTCAGTATATACAACCCTTGACTTGGGAATGGCGGAGGATAAGTGAGTTATAAAGGGAAGGGATCTCAATTTAAACCAGAAATGACTAAAATACATCTTTGACTGGATCTATGAATAAATCTATGACTGGGTTTGGACAGTACTTGCTTTTTAGGCAAAACAATGAATGATGCAATCTGAAGCTGGTATTGCGTCATACATGATATGAATTGCATCATGTTATTCCTAGAAGTCATGGATGATGCAATCATAACGAAGCTTACATCACTCTGCTGAACAAATTGCCCTATATCAGCTCTAAAAATCATACAGTGTCGTGCTCTCTTATTTGTCAGTGTTTGATTTTGCAAAGGGACACATTTCTGTTTAGCCAATGTGAGCAGAGATGCCTCGTACTTGTGTGAACAGTGCAGATAACTTCTGCTATGTTTGTGGTGAAGTGACTTTTGCATCACAAAAGTGCAGTATAACCACTGCGATGGTTAAGAAAGCCTATCACCTTTATTTTGGCTGCAAAATTGGAGATCAGAACAAGAGGTGAGCCCCACACATATGCTGCAACACTTGTGCAACAAATCTTCGCCAGTGGTTGAACAGGAAAAGGAAATCTATGCCTTTTGCAGTGCCAATGATTTGGAGAGAGCCAACAGATCATACCAGCAATTGTTACTTCTGCATGGTGCCTCCAGTTGGGAAAGGTGTGTCAAAGAAGAAAAAGTGGACTGTGCATTATCCAAACATTCCATCAGCTATATGCCCAGTACCCCACGGAGAAGGACTGCCGGTTCCTGATGCACCAGAATCATTCTCACTTGAGTCAGACAAGGAAGAGGAAGAGGATGAAACTTCTGGTTGTGAACCATCAATGTCACAGGACCCACATTTTCTCCCATCCTCCTCCTCTGAACCACACCTCATAACACAAGGTGAACTGAATAACCTTGTCAGGGATTTGGAACTACCCAAGAGTAAGGCAGAGCTGTTGGGCTCCAGACTACAGCAGTGGAATCTCCTGGCAGGTGATGTTAGGGTTTCCATGTTCCGTGACCGTCAAAAGGATCTTGTCCCATTCTTCTTCATGGAAGGTGATCTTGTAGCCTGCAACAACCTCGATGGTGTGATGGCAGCCCTCAACATCGTTCACAATCCAGATGAGTGGAGACTGTTCATTGATTCATCAAAGACGAGTCTTAAAGCTGTTTTACTGCATAATGGCAATGTTTTGCCATCAATTCCAGTTGGTCATGCAGTCCATATGAAGGAAACCTATGACAACATGAAACAACTTTTGAGGTGCATAAACTATGACCAACATCAGTGGCAGCTTTGTGGCGATTTGAAGGTTGTTGCTTTCTTGCTTGGTCTGCAGACTGGATACACAAAGTACTGCTGTTTTCTCTGCGAATGGGATAGTCGTGCAAGAGATTCCCACTACATCAAGAAAGATTGGCCACTCTGACAGTCATTGGAGCCTGGGAGGAAAAGTGTTCAGCATCCACCACTTGTTGAATCAAGGAAGATTTTGTTACCACCCTTACACATCAAGCTGGGTCTGATGAAGAACTCTGTCGAGGCCATTGACAAAACACAAGCAGCTTTCAAGTACCTCCGTGGAAAATTTCCAAGGTTAAGTGAAGCTAAAATAAAGGAAGGTGTCTTTGTTGGGCCTCAGATTCGTGAACTTCTTCGAGATGATGCATTTGACCATGCACTGCGTGGCAAGGAAAAGACGGCATGGAAAGCCTTCCAGTTAGTGGCAATAAATTTTCTCGGAAACAACAAGGCAGACAACTACAGGTTGTTGGTGGAAAACCTCCTCAAGGCATACAAAAGCCTTGGTTGCAACATGTCACTAAAGATACATTTTTTGCACTCTCATCTAGATTTTTTTCCACCGAACTGTGGAGCAGTGAGCGACGAGCACGGCGAGCGATTTCACCAGGACATTGCAACAATGGAGAAA
>NW_020689570.1:0-6185 GCF_002925995.2 Terrapene triunguis
TGGTGGCTGCACCCCCTAGAATGGCATGCAGCTCCGCATAGAAGCAGCATGTTTGTGGCTCAGCCCCGGACCTTCCGTTTGCTTCTCTGGCTTTGTGGTAGGCTTGCCTTAGCTCCTTAATTTTCACGCGGCACTGCTGTGCGTCCCTGTTATGGCCTCTGTCCTTCATGGCCTTGGAGACCTTTTCTAATATTTTGCCATTTCGTTTACTGCTTCGGAGTTCGGCCAGCACTGATTCAGCACTGGGACTCCATGACGGTTACCTGTGCTGATGAGCTCTGCGTGGTCACCTGTGCTCTCCACGCTCAGCAAACAGGAAATGAAATTCAAACGTTCGCGGGGCTTTTCCTGTCTACCTGGTCAGTGCATCTGAGTTGAGAATGCTGTCCAGAGCGGTCACAATGAAGCACTGTGGGATAGCTCCCGGAGGCCAATAACGTCGAATTCCGTCCACACTACCCCAATTCCGACCCGCTAAGGCCGATTTTATCGCTAATCCCCTCGTCGGAGGTGGAGTAAAGAAACCGGTTTAAAGGGCCCTTTAAGTCGAAAGAAAGGGCTTCGTCGTGTGAACGTGTCCAGGCTTAATTCGATTTAACGCTGCTAAAGTCGACCTAAACTCGTAGTGTAGACCAGGCCTAAGCTATTGTGTCAGAGGCAAAGAACAGGCGGGACCGAGATCTGCCAATCTCTGAGGCCCCTGCAGTGGCAGGGCATTGATTCAATGAGATACTTAAGGCACAGACTAGAAATTTTCCAATGGAACTTTTATCCATCAGTTGAATGCCAATTCATCGAAAGTGAAACATGGCAATCTTGATGACATTTCATTTAGAAAGTCACCATGTTTCGATCTTCTGTTTCACCAGGACATTTCGTTTCAATGCTTGTACTTTATGTTATCTAATAAAATGTTTAAAAAGTCAAAAATTGGAACAGCTCATTTTGATCGACCCAGTGCTCACTTTTGGATGCAGGCCGGTATGATAAAGGCCTCTGGTTTCCATGCATAACGCGGAGCCCTGAGACATTGTGTCTCCTTTTCCTTCAACCATGGACGCCACCAGGGGTGGTGGCAATAACTGGTCACATCGGCTTACCAGGAGTATTCCCACCTGCCCGCAGCAGAAACAAGGTACTGTTCTAATTGGTTCCGCAGGGACCTGCCTGAGACACCCTGCCTGGAGAGGGCCTCCACTCACCAAACTCCTCCTATAAATCATCCAAGTTCTCTATCAAGTGGGAGCCCACTGGAGTCAGCCAGGAAATGTACCTTCTCTTCCACAGGTAAGTCTGGCCATGCCAGGCGATGGTAGGATCAGGATCCCATTCGCCCCCTACCTCTGGCTTGGATGAGGTAGGAGGTATTGTCTAGCCCCCTCCCTTCTCTACCCCATGCCCAGTGATTAGCCCTTGGAGCATGATGGCCAAACATGGATTTAATCTTTCTCTCCTTCACTCAGGAGATGGCTGTGAATGACAGACATTCAGGGATCCCTGTGGTGCTTCACACACTGCTGCCTGGACCCACCAGTCAGACCCCAGTATTGATCCCAGCTTGCACCCCTGGCCGCCATCTAGCACACAGTCACAGCACATGCCCAATTTTGGGTGTTAGCCTTTTTCCCTAAAAGAGGAGTATGGGGTGGGACACCCAAGTTGTGTTCAAAACCAGCCCTGAGATCTTCCAGCTGGATCATCGGGTCACAGAAATGGGACAGAAGAGAGCACTAGGTGTCCTCTGATGCGCATCCTCCCCACAACCCCCATGTACCATCTCACTGCAGTTTCAGTGTTGGCTGCTGAGCAGAAAAGTGCTGGGGTTAATGTCTTCTTCACAGGTCAGCTCTTGTAAGAGCAAAGACTTCATCTGCCCCTAAACTTCACAGTATCCTGCCTTCTCCAGTGAGTAAGGTCACAACTGAAATGACGTTTCTGATGCCCAGGTCATGTCCCAAGAGCAGCTGGGAGATCAAAGTTTATTTGCTCATACCACAAAGAGTTTGGCAGAATGTGCAAATTACTAGCACGTGGATGCTGTCTGCAAAGCTTTTCTTTGAAAAGAAGGAAAGGTAAAGGGGTGACTTGATCACAGTCTAAGAACCAACATGGATAAGAGAAAGCTGTTAATAGAGAGCTCTTAGTCTAGCAGACAAAGGTCTAACAAGTTCCAATGGCTGGAAGTTGAAGCTAGATAAAGTCAGACTAGAAATAAGGCACAATTTTTAATAGTAAGAGTAATTAACCATTGGAACAAATTACCAAGGGATGTGGTGTCCTCTCCATTATCGGATATTTTTAAATCAAGACTAGATATTTGTCAGAAGGATCTGCTCTAGTTCAAACCGAAATTAACTCGGAGAAGTTCTATGCAGGGCCAGCTCTAGGCACCAGCGTTCCAAGCATGTGCTTGGGGGGGCCCTTTTTTTTTTTTTTTTCCTTCAGCGGCGGCACTCTGGGTTTTTGTTTTTGTTTTGCTTCGGCGGCGGCACTCCGGCCCCCCCCCCTTTTTTTTTTGCTTGGGGAGGCAAAAAACCTGGTTCCAGCCCTGGTTCTATGGCCTGTGTTATCATCTAGCTCAGACTAGATGATCACTGTGGTCTTTCTGGCCTTCAAATCTATGAATATGGAGAGGAACTCTATTAGATAAGCAGATAGGGCCATATCCTCAGCTGGGATAAATCCCCACTGACCTCCAAAGGGCCAGCGTCCCCCCAGTTTTTCCCATGGTGAGCACTGTCAATCCCTGTGGGGCCATCCCTGCTGCAGCACTGGCCCCAGCATGTTGCCTGCCTAGTCCACACCATGTTCAGCCCCCACTTTCCAGCCCAGCCTGCACAGGTGCAGTGTCACTCCCCACCCTGGGAGGGGACACGGTCTGCTGGAAGTGGGGCGAGGCTGGGCATGTCCCTGGGGTAGAGTTATGGTGCAGCAGCCAGACCTACGGCAGCAGCAAAGAGTAGCGGCATGAGGCATGGCCCATGCTGGTGCTTCTCACTGCTGCCAATGGTGCGTAACATGCATATGGCTGTTGACACTACTGACTAGGGCTACGTCGATTCACACCAGCTGGAGATCTGGCCCGTCCGTGATCTTAGCTCTGCCCCTTTTGTAGGTTTTTAGCATTCAGTCTTTAATCCCTCATACACTATTTCTCAGATTTCACAACATAGAGCATTTTTGGTATACTGACATTATTTTTAGTGTCATCTATGAGTCTATGATTTTTAGTGTCATCATGACCCAGCTGATTTTTAGTGGCTTAGACATTTTACATGGTAAGTTCTCTCTTTTCTAATCTGTATTTTAGTAATGTTTTCAGCCTGCATGTACTATACATTTTCCTGTCAACTAGCTTTAGGGACAATTGAGAGCATGAGGCACTTAACTAACGTAGCTGTGAACTTCAGTGGCCTTAGATATAGTAGCTAATTCTAACCATGAGTCCATGTTGTGTATGTATGGCTTACTGTGTAGTTTTCACTGGAGGTGAGCAAAATTTTTCTCCCACCAGGGGTCTTTTTCACCAAAAAATGCAGATTGGGGTCAATCAAAACATTTTATGAATTTGTGTTGAATTCGCTAAATTGTTTTGGTTGGGGAAAAAAGAAGTCTAAATGAATTTTTTTTAAAGGTTAAAAACTCAAACAAAATTAAACCTTTCATTTTGGGTCAACCAAAACATTTTGTCTGAGCTGAAGCAAAAATAATTCAGCTTTTTCGGTTACAGTTTTGGGTTGACACGAAACAATTTTTTTTTTCAATTTTTTTGGTTCAGCCATTGAACCGAAAATTGGTTCTTCACACAACTCTGATTTGCATAGAAATGCATTTCATGGGCTCTGGTTGACTGTCATACACAGACCACTGTTCAGTATTACACAATCTTCTCAGAGGAGAAGAAGGGCATGATGCACCCAAACTACATGTCCCATGTCCCATGGCATTTTCTCACTGAATTATTTCAGGTTTTGGCCTAAATGTTTTTTTACCGTAAAATGATTTATTTTTTTTGCATGGGAGAGACTTGTTTTCCAACCAGTTCTAATGATTGGGAATTATTTAGTGAGGCTGACCAAAGCCAACTTTAGGCAAGATACCAGGAAACATTTCTGAACCGTGAGATCTATTTGGCTGTGGATGGAGCTGGCGAGAGCACCATCATCTGAGTCACTCAATGTTAGATTGCACAGGAGCATGTATTGTAGAAAGTAGTCCTACAGTGGAGTTATGCAGAGCATAGGACAAGATCACTTAGGTGTTTCCAGCTCTGACATCAGTGACCTAGAGATGTTTTCTCCTTATGTTGAGGGCAGAGCTCAGGGGAAATTAACATTTAATTAAGGGTGGGGAATGAAATGTGTGATTACAAAATGCTGATGAAAGCAAATCCTGAAATTGGCTGTTTTTATGAGTTTGTACATCCCCACTTTAACAGGGCATTGGCAGGATAATCCTATGGGGGGAAAGTGGCCTCCAGTGGTCATTTGAGGTAGTGCATAGTGTGTGGCTACATATACATATCAAGGGCTATATAATGTGCAGCAACACTTTCCCTAGAAACCCTAGCTTCCTAGTAGCTTTCTGACAATATTTTCCATTGGGCTGACATCTCCTAGCCCAGACATGAATTTCTTTTGGAAAATATGGTAAAATTCTGTTCTGATGCTTTTGAGTTTAGTTGAATGTGAACAACTCAACCAGAGATGATAGCAGATACACCACCATGGAGCGTCACAGGCTGAAATAATCAGAGGGGAGCAAATCCACTAGCAGCACATAACTAATTGATCAAGTTTGTTCTGTTTTCTGCTTGCAGAACTTCTGAGAACAGATCACAACTTCCAGAAAGTTATTCGTTATTCACTGAAGGGTCAGAATCCATTATCTATGGATGTTAGATCTTAACTACAGTTTCTGCTAAGAACTTTTCATATAGGCCCGGAGTCCACAGCTTGGCTTGGGCTATGGGGGCTGGCTAACAGAGGCTACATAGCTCAGAGGAAGCCGGGGTAAACAGATAATCTTGTGTGTTTCAAGTCAGTGAGCGGAGTCAGCATAACTCCGAATGTAATTGGGCATTCTTATCGCGAGTTATAAACACATGAAGTGCTGAGAAAGGCCTCACGGTTACTCCCTAATGCAGGGAGGAAATAGTGGTACAATACCCCTCAGATCCTAGACAAAGTTTGGGAAGAGGCCTAATATGATTGACATGAGTTATAACACCCTTCCCTCACAGATGTATGCCAGTCCTAGCCCACAGAAATGCAAGGGTAAACTTGTGAAATTGTTAAGTACTAATTACTGCTTTTTCGCTTTAAATCTCTAGAAATATACCTGTTGGTCGACCGAGAAAGCTGCTACCTCATTCCCCTGGGCCCCAAAATTAGAATTTAAGCTATACACTTGAATAAACATAGTTTGGGGGTAATTACCTGTGTGTCAGCAATATGTTAATTTGGGCCATGGGCGGAACCATTATGTAATCTTTTAGACCATTGGCTTATTGTGCTTATCTTGTCTTGTTGCTAGAACCTATCCAGGGGTTTGGGAAAACCCATCCCTGTCGCTTCTCTCCACCCAATAAGCACCATATATAATCTATTGTAATTAATTGTTTTGCAGTGTCTCTAAGCAAAGTAACACTCCACCAGCGCTGTGCATAATAAACTCCTGTGCTTGACTCTACACGGTGTGAATTATTGTTCCTTCAGATGGGGCCTCGTCCGAGATACAAGCTTGTGAACTGATTAAGGAACTAAGGGTATGTCTACAGTACGAAATTAGGTCGAATTAATAGAAGCCAGTTTTATAGAAATCGGTTGTATACAGCCGATTGTGTGTGTCCCCACATAAAATGCTCTAAGTGCATTAGGTCGGCGGACCGCGTCCACAGTACCGAGGCTAGTGTCGACTTCCGGCGCATTGCACTATGGGTAGCTATCCCACAGTTCCCGCAGTCTCCGCCGCCCATTGGAATTCTGGGTTGAGATCCCAATGCCCGAATGATGCAAAACAGTGCCGCGGGGGGTTCTGGGTACGTCGTCAGGCCCCTCCCCCTCCGTCAGAGCAACGGCAGACAATAGATTCGCGCCTTTTTACCTGGGTTACCTATGCAGACAACATACCACGGCAAGCATGGAGCCCGCTCAGCTCAGCTCACCGTCACCATATGTCATCTG